>NW_013666871.1:196553-197612 GCF_000517525.1 Limulus polyphemus | reverse complement strand
GTGTCTATTAATGTTTTTTTTTTATTTGGTTGTTTTTGTTCAATTTCACACAAAGCTACTGTAGGACTATCCACGTTAGTCGTCTCTAATCTAGAAGTGATAGACTAGAAGGAAGGTAGCTAATTAACACCACCCACCGCCATGTCTTGTACTACACTTTATTAACGAAAAGTGTGATTGACCGTCATATTATAATGCCCCCCCCCCATGGTTGAAAGAGATAAAAGTAAGTACTTATTATTTTCATTTAGAAGAACTAAAAACGCTAAAACAACTTAAAAGATAAAAAGTGTGTTTCTCATTTTTTCTAATATTTTGTAAGTGTTTTATAAAATATTAATTTAGTTTAATCAAGCAAGATTTTACTAGGACAACATAAATTCATTAATATAAATACTAACATATTAGTGTTATTTGATATCCAAGGAAACATTGGTAAAATTAACTTTCGTGTTAAAAACACTTTTCGAGAACGATATGAATAATCTTTTTTTTTCTTTCAAACTTCCTGCTTTTAGCTTACCTTGTGAATTAAATTATTTTATTCTTAGGTGTCATGTTTCTGAATTAATATTATTATTTTCTCATTGCTTTTATGAAACGAAACAGTCATGGGTTCAATAGTAGGGCAGAAACTAATCATATACGATATGAAATGTAATTTTTCTTGCTTATTTTAATATATATATTGCATGTAATACTTAACAAAATGTGTAACCAGTGTTTAAAAGTACAACACTAACCTTAAGAGATAATCAAGAAACGTAACATTCAAGATAAATAAGGGAACGTATTCTAGAGTGCTCTTAGAATATAAATAAAGTGATATAATGATTCAACGTTTTAAATCTTCATATTCACAAGCACCAAAAGAGAAACGATAAATTCTACTTGGAATGTCTGTAATATCGATTATTATTAAAATCATATACTTAGATTTAATTACATTAGTTCGTTTAGTAAACAATTAATTAAAGTTTTATTTCTTTTATTTGACATAAAAAGTTTGTATAGGGAAGCAGTTTTTAAGAATGCAATCGCCATCTGACGACATGAACT
>NW_013666871.1:195076-196543 GCF_000517525.1 Limulus polyphemus | reverse complement strand
TAGGTATGTGAAAGTGTGATAAACTGCATCCATGCATCACAGACAAATCTGGTTTGACCAGAAGTCGGTATAGGAAACCTATAGATCAGAGGAGAATCTAACCATGCAAATCCAACTACATAAAGGAAAAAAAAAGATTTATATATTGGCCCATGATGAGCCAAATGAGGAGTCACTGGTAGATGGAAATAACTGCTAGCTCTGACTAGCAGTGAAGACGTCAATGATGGCATCCTGATATATATGGATGGGATAGGTCATTGAAAAATAAGACGACCATTAGTTCGAGCACTGTATGATTGAGAATATAATTCCACAATAGAACTAATTTGTGAGAAACTAATTGCACCTAAAGAACTCACATGTTTTATATACTTATTTTCAAAGACTAACTAAAATACTGTTAAATTCGATTATAGGCACATAAATCATGTTTGTTTCCTATCAATTTACTTGTTTAATCTAAATATATCAAATTACATCTACAGATGTTAAGAAAATTATTTTAATTTTTCCTGATACTATTCTTTCAAGAAATAATGTAGAGAAAATAGAAGTTAAAGGCTTGTTATATTATTTTTTTGTTCAAACCTTTTTTCACAGGTAGTTGGAGATGCAGTTACGACAAATCATACGAATACAGAGCTTAATATATTGTACAGTTGCTATAATTTATTTAAATTAATGAACTGTAATATGATGTCTAAGGTGAAACACAATAAAAGAACCTCAACATATTTATGGTTGTGCTCTATCATATTTATAGAATATAGACATTGTATACTTTAGGTCTATATAATAATAGCGTTAAATTCTTCAGGAAAGCAGCGATATATTATTTTTATACCTACACTGTGCTAATTATAACTTGAATGTGAAAGTGTTGCAGCAAAAATACAAAAAAAAGTTTACTTTAAAATCTTTCAATTAGATGAAGTGTTTTCAACTTATTTTAAGACTATCGTGTTCTTCCAAACTCCGTGTTTTTAGTAATTTCATAAAACTAAGTGTTCTTCAAGTTACAATCAGTCTTATTACCCAGAGGAACAGCGACACTGGTTGAGTTACATTACGTTCTTACTGTGATCACCCTCTGGACCAACCATAGTGTGGTTGAATTACCTTACAGTGAAACAGTAATCAATCACACTGTGGACCAACTATACTTCTCTAGTTATTTAGAGCATACCTTATAAGCACATGTGAAAATTTCAGTTTCTATGTGTTCTACATTGTAACAGTATAAATACGTCGTGGTGTTCACAGAGACTTTTACTGGGAATATTTCTAAGAATATTTTATGTGTCTATTAATGTTTTTTTTTATTTGGTTGTTTTTGTTCAATTTCACACAAAGCTACTGTAGGACTATCCACGTTAGTCGTCTCAAATCTAGAAGTGATAGACTAGAAGGAAGGTAGCTAATTAACACCACCCACGGCCATGTCTTGTACTACACTTTATTAAC
>NW_013666871.1:192171-194199 GCF_000517525.1 Limulus polyphemus | reverse complement strand
GTTTTATTTCTTTTATTTGACATAAAAAGTTTGTATAGGGAAGCAGTTTTTAAGAATGCAATCGCCATCTGACGACATGAACTTTATGTATCATCACATTCGCTACATCGTCGTTCAATAAACATACGACAACCTCATAAAATGTGTTCATTTCTCCACCAAAAGTACGATAATTGTAAGGCAATAACCGCTTAAGTGAAATTACAACGTTTTCTTACATTGCTGCGAACCTTCAGATATAGAATACGGTGTTATGATCTTATAGACGCTATACGGGTGGCAGCAGAAGCAACGGCATAGCTTCTTCATGATATATTGATACAAAAAAAATCGATAGTCCTTCCATATAAAACAATTATTTTTTTTTCTATGTATAAATAATTCTTCAATCAAATTATAGCATGTTATAACCGACATATTCTTTAATCAAATTATAGCATGTTATAACCGACATATTCTTCAATCAAATTATAGCATGTTATAACCGACATACGTATCATCATTAGAGAAGGGGAAAGGATGCGCTCCAAAAAATTAAAGAAAGTGTAATGAGCTTACAGCTAGTCATTACCACTTTAGTGCTTATAATATTTACTCTATTACTTACACGAAATAACTTTTATCACGAAGAAGACCAATTAGTGGTTTTCTTTATAATCACATGGCCAGGTGGTTAGGGTTCGAATCCCCGTCCCACTAAACATGCTCGCCCTTTTAGCCGTTATAATGTGACGGTCAATCCCACTATTCGTTGGTAAAAAGTAGCCCAAGATTTATCGGTGGATGGTGATGATTAGCTTCTTTCTCCCTAGTCTTTCACTGCGAAATTAGGGACTGCTAGCGCAGATAGCTCTCGAGTAGTTTTGCGCGAAATACAAAAACAAAACAAAAACCTTTAAAGTCACGGAATTTTATGCTAATGAAATTCTTCACCGCAGTTCAACTGATATTAGTTGGTGCTTGCAAGGTTTACAACCGGATTTTGATACGGTACTTATATACGGTACTTCTTAACTCTTCCCAGGTTTTACCAGTTAATAAATATACGTCTAACGATTTAATTTACTCGATTAATTTAGGCAAGTTGAAATCGCTTCCTTTTGATTGAAGAAAGCGTTTAGTTTATACACTTAAATGCTATCGTACATATCTTACTGAGCATATTTACAAACATTTGCTTGCCTCAGGAAAGATACTTCCAATAGAACGAGAAGGAACGTACTAACTTCCTAACAGTAAACAAATATCATTGAATTACGCATCGTTTCTTGAAGTTTCTATGACACATTATTAATGTTGATTGCATTTTACTACTTTTTCACACTTAGAAAAATTATTGTAGCAGTTGAGTTCAGTTTACTTACCCTAGCGTTCTGAATAATCCACTGATATAAAATAATACAGTGATTATTTATTTGATTAGGTAAGAGCGTGGTTTCTCTGATAATTTTAGTCTCATTTCTCAATGTAATTGTCTCTTCTACTAGTGGTAAAAAAGATATAATAACTCAAGATTACAAACAAAACAAAAACTCTTAAGTTACATTTATTTAAACCGACTAGTCATCCAATACCTTATAAATAACCCATCTGGTATTTTATATATGGCATAATCCTTACTAGTCATCAAAATACTTCATAGGTATGTTATAGCCTTTACTAGTCATCCAATTTTTTATAGGTAACCCATATGGTATTTTATGTATGTTATAACCTTTACTAGTCATCCAATATTTTATAGGTAACCCATATGGTATTTTATGTATGTTATAGCCTTTACTAGTCATCCAATTTTTTATAGGTAACCCATATGGTATTTTATGTATGTTATAGCCTTTACTAGTCATACAATTCTTTATAGGTAACCCATATGGTATTTTATGTATGTTATAGCCTTTACTAGTCATCCAATGCTTTATAGGTAACCCATATGGTATTTTATGTATGTTATAGCCTTTACTAGTCATCCAATGCTTTATAGGTAACCCATATGGTATTTTATGTATGTTATAGCCTTTACTAGTCATC
>NW_013666871.1:188063-191439 GCF_000517525.1 Limulus polyphemus | reverse complement strand
CTCACTAGACATGATGATAACATAAGCTTGCTTCTTTCAAAGGACAAACGTTTCACCCTTAATTATTACATAATGATTTTACTCTTATCTCTATTTACCTCTTTGACAGTATTTTGTTATTTTTCTACTTGTTATTTAGCATGCAATGTTAATCCGTATCTTGAGAAATAATTTAAAGCAAATAACAGTTGACTTATTGACCGAAACATTGTTCTCTAAGGTCTAAAAACTAGCCATTGTTTAAATGATGATTTGCTCTGTTATCTGTCTACGAGAATTTTACTGATATCTGGACTATGTAAGATTTATTTTATTTTAACTGTTAAACTTATTATATTTTATAAAGTGGTTATTATTATCTTCTCTCTGACGAATCTCCAAGTACTTATATCGTCAGAGAAGATAGTGTCACAACCATAATCGCTATAGACCTTCTCTGACAAATCTCCAAGTGCTTATATCGTCAGAGAAGATAGTATCACAACCATTATCGCTATAGACCTTCTCTGATAAATCACCAAGTGCTTATATCGTCAGAGAAGATAGTGTCACAACCATTATCGGTAAAGATCTTCTCTGATAAATCTCCAAGTGCTTATATCGTCGGAGAAGATGGTATCACAACTGTTATTACTATATACCTTCTCTGACAAATTTCCAAGTGATTATATCGTCCCATTAAACGTAAGTTAGAAGTCTTGGATAATTAGATTAAAAAGGAAAAACAGTAGAAAAAGTAGGAGAGTAGAACAACAACCATTTATGAAGGTATATAGTGATAACAGTTGTGATACTATCTTCTCTGACGATATAAGCACTTGGAGATTTATCAGAGAAGATCTTTACCGATAATGGTTGTGACACTATCTTCTTTGACGATATAATCACTTGGTGATTTATCAGAGAAGGTCTTTACCGATAATGGTTGTGACACTATCTTCTCTGTAGCTAAATTAAGCTTTTTGTGGTAAATATCGATTAAATGGTATCGATTATTACGTTTTCCCTATAACCTTCTTGTAAATTACACGTGATTTATTGGACAGCAGTTCGGCTACTAGGTTTTCTACAGTCTTCAGGTGTTATATTAACAAGGATTTTTTTAAGAGGAGTTGCCGGTATTTTATTCATTGGACTGTGCTGTTCAGTAAAATTAGTAGACGAACGATTTATATAAGTAGTAAGAGCCCACTAGGAATTAATTATATCTCGAGAACTAAGCGCATAGAAACTAAAAATAGACACTTCGTTACTAAGGGCTTATCTACTGTATCAACTTTTGTTTAGCTTAGAGTGTTATTTTAATCTGCTTTAACAAAGCTGACTCTAGTATAGAACACAATTACCATATAAAAGTAAAAAAGAAGAATCCAAGAAGTAATATCTATTACTAAAATTCACACTAAATGCACACTGGAGTTTTAAAAAAAATCATTATGAAAATAAATTACGACCATAAACTCCAGATAAATAACAATTTTAATGTGCTCAACGTTTCGACTAACGCCATTATGAAGGTTAGGTTTCTCCTGTTGAATTAAGTAAAACATACAATTTGAATAAAAACTATATGAAAATACTTAAAATTTCGCTACGAAAAACACCGTATAGTTGTTATTTTTGCAAAGTTTCGAAACGTCATAATTTCAACATTATTATTATTATTATTAATACTTTATTCGGAAGTTTTTCAATATATTTAAGATAGGTCAAGTCCTAACCATTTCTGCTAATTTTATCACTGGTGTTACGTAAAATTTTGAATGGAATTATACGTTTAACATGTTACGGCATGCGGAAGGTAATTTATTACTTTGCACGTTGAGTTAGAGATTTTGTTTGTAAATGTAGTTCTAGAAATAGGCTCTCTTAAAACATAAAATCATCAACGTTTCTAGAATCTTCAAGCTATATTTTAATTTACGATAAAGTTATGTACACCGAATTGTATTGCTTTGATTACGTTTGTTTCTTCTTATTAGATTCGCTTAGTTAACATAAAAGATGACTAATTTTACCATTTACCATGATGTAGAAACTTTTAGGGCACTGCTTAGAATGCTTACAATGTTTTACATTACTGGTATAAACATGAAAAGGCACTTGGAAAACATGTAGAAAATAATTA
Organism: Limulus polyphemus; assembly: GCF_000517525.1. Classification (NCBI taxonomy): domain Eukaryota; kingdom Metazoa; phylum Arthropoda; class Merostomata; order Xiphosura; family Limulidae; genus Limulus; species Limulus polyphemus. The sequence goes on along the minus strand of NW_013666871.1, from coordinate 189,311 downwards.
AGATAATAATTCAACTTTATTCGTCTTTCTTCTATATCTATTTTTAGTCACTGTTGAAAGTATTAAAACAACGTGTCTAACATAATTACCTAATTATGTGAGAAATTGTTTATAATATTGTTTTGACACTTTTTATCATTGTGTTCTCTGTACTTCTTTTTAAACAATTTACGTTTGGATTAATAAGATAATGACAAAAGTAGCACAACGGTTGTATGTTCATAGACAACAGATAGCCCAATGTGGCTTTGCGCTAAAACGAACATCGTTATACGACACTCGAAAAAATAAAATTTAAAGAATGAATAAATTAGTTCTTTGCGTAAACAATCATTTTTATGAATACCATGAAACTAACTTGTTCTGTCAGAATGAGTTACCCAAAAAAATAATGCATCTCAACAAACTACGTCAGTTACCATAGTAACTTTAAAGCCTCTACTTGCAAGCCTAATGATATGACTGAACGGTTTGTTCTACCCTATATTTTGTAGTAGTTGGTGAGTCCTAATGGTAAGTGTGTCTTGCTGCAATTGACGATATACCGTTTAACACGTATCTCACTTTCAGCTGTGAGGTTATTATTACTGTGACAACCAATACTACTATTCGGTAGCTCGGAAGCGTGGATTATTTGTTCTCAATCTGGACATAATTTCTAAACTAAGGATGCATCTGCCTAAATCGTTGGGTCAATGACCGCCCTGATTAGCACGTGTGTAGTATAAGATGCCTTTCAGGTTGAAAATGTCAATTAGCAATACCGGCATCAAATGAGCAATCTTCTTCCACGGCTTTGGATTGCCTCTTTATAATGAGGTTAATGACGACCAAATCCACCTAAAACTTCTGGTTTGCCGTAGTCTGAAATGTTACTAAATATAATATTTTCTCTCTCTCTCTCCAGTGATTTATGTAGCTTTATACTTACAAGCGTTCATATATTTATAATAGGGCGTGTCCTCCATCACAAACTGGAAAATGTTACACAAAATATCTTAAGTTCATAAGACAAATACTCGTTGTTTTTCCAGAGAATTACACTTGCGTTATTTAAGTTCATAAGACAAATACTCGCTGTTTTTCCAGAGAATTACACTTGCGTTTTTCTTATATTTATGTAGCTCAAAAACGAACAGCAGGTGGCCAGTACAATCTGACGTCTCGGCACCCCATTTTGTAACTTGAACTAGTTTCACAATAACGATAAATTGTTTATGACGCACGTTGCTGTTTAAAAACGAACAG
>NW_013666871.1:171621-187063 GCF_000517525.1 Limulus polyphemus | reverse complement strand
AGTTTCACAATAACGATAAATTGTTTATGACGCACGTTGCTGTTTAAAAACGAACAGCAGGTGGCCAGTACAATCTGACGTCTCGGCACCCCCTTTTGTAACTTGAACTAGTTTCACAATAACGATAAATTGTTTATGACGCACGTTGCTGTTTAGTAGGAAGAAGAAATACATAGAAAGCAAAGTCTAAAAACTAAAAATTCATGTATACATACACTAACGAAAAATATCGGTTCAATAAATAGTAAAACATAGTCCCTGTAATCAAATTAATAAAGACAATACAAAAGTGTTAGATATTACAGAATTTACTGCAATTAGTACACTTAAACAAGTAACCAGACATTAAAACACACTTCCTACACTCAATAAGTTGAAGATGGGCAACCAAAAGCAGTAGATGAATAAATTTGCCCGATGGGTATATTTATGGACATAAATTATTACATTAATAAACTCACTTAATATATAATTAAATATCGGCATTGTTAAATATGAATAAGTAATAGTTTTTTCCCAGGTACTAATATAATTAAAAATGTTCCCAGTTGGTGAACGGAAAGTGTAAGCACATACAACTTTAAAGTCCGGGGTTCAATTCCCTGCGGTAAATGGAGTGCCAATAGCTCATTGTGTAGCTTCTCGCTAACATAATAAAATAATAACTAAGCAGAACTTTTCAGTAAGTGGAAATAAATGCTAGTTTACAGAATCCAAGTTCATATTCAGATAACGGTAAGCTTATTGAATATCATATGAAAATTTTGAATATATATCGTTTTTACTGTGTATAGAGCAGGCAATGTAGCACAAAACATAAGAAAACTTAATGCCTATAACAGGAGTTTCAGCGTGACATAAGCAGGCTTTTAAAAAAGGATCTGTGATTAACAAAAAGAAAAAAAAACTTTTAAAGAGATAAAGATCCAAAAGAGCAAACGTATTATTTCGATTTAAAGGCGATTCAAGAGTTCAGAGAGGCTCAAATGGTGCAATTGTAATGAACATCGCTCTCTTAGACGGGAAGTATAGCACAAGATCTCTATTCATGTGTTAGTGACGTCTCTACTTTATATAGGCTTCATTTATTTGTTATATTTGGATAGATGCCGAGTCGCGTATCAAAGGTTCAAGGTTCGAGCATCGATATGCAACTTATCACGCTCCGTACATTCTGCTATGGAAGTATTGTAACTGTTGAAGAAAACTGGCACTCTTCGTTTAATGGTAGCCCTGTAGGCGGAAGGGTGTTTGTTTTTCTTCTTATCAGCATGGTCAGGTTGTTAAGACGCTTGACTCGAAATCTGAGGGTTACAGGTTCGAATATCAACCCCACCAAACATGCTCGCCCTTTCAGCCGTGGGGTTGTTATGATGTAACGGTCAATCCCACTATTCGTTGGTAAAAGAGTAGCCCAAGAGTTGTCGGTGGGTGGTGATTACTATCTGTCTTCCCTCTAGTCTTACATTGCTAAATGAGGGACGGCTAGCGAAGATAGCCCTCGTGTAGCTTTGAGCAAAATTCAAACCAAACTTTATACGATGCGTTTGCATAGGAATTTAAATTTAAACCTTAACAGCACCTTAGACGCAAGTAGACTAAACGGTGAATTTAAACCTTAACAACACCTTAGACGCAAGTAGACTAAACGGTGAATTTAAACCTTAACAACACCTTAGACGCAAGTAGACTAAACGGTGAATTTAAACCTTAACAACACCTTAGACGCAAGTAGACTAAACGGTGAATTTAAGCCTTAACAACACCTTAGACGCAAGTAGACTAAACGGTGAATTTAAACCTTAACAACACCTTAGACGCAAGTAGACTAAACGGCGAAGTCACAGATCCATTAGGATTTAGATATTCTGTTATTGCTGTTAAATCGAACTACCCGTGAGAGGGAAAGCAACCAGCAGCACTCGCCGCCACTAGGGCTTTGCCCAGCTTACAGAAATAAATGTCACTTATATATCATGTCCAGACTTGAAAGAACAGCCATGGGGGCGTTATAATGTGACGGTCATCCCCATTATTCGATGGTAAAAGAGTAGACCAAGAGTTGGCGGTGGGTGGTGATAACTAGCTGCTTTTCCTCTAGTCTTACACTGCTAAATTAAGGACGGCTAGCGCAGATAGCCCCCATGTAGCTAAATTACAAAACAAACAAACTTATTAGGAGCTCTCAATTAGACCAGGAAATGCCTAAATATTAAGGCTTCTAATTTGGGCATTCAAACCGTTCAGTTTGCAAGTGTCAAACACCAAATACTTTTATGAATAATTTTTCTAGTTACTTACGTGTAAAACATTTTGTTTCGATTCGGTTTGATTTTGAGTTCTGTAGAAAAGATCTAAGCTTATAATTTTACTGTATTCTAATAGAAGAAGAAGACCACAATCCAATTACTTTACTAATATGTGACAAATTAATACATGTCTGGTAAATGGTAAGTTATTCGTGCATACATTTTAAATGTTTCATATATTACAATTTTTATTTCATTAATCAATATTACATCGTTATTTGATTAAAAATGCTAATTTTCAAGTTCGCATGACAAGAAATGGTGGCAACATCACGCATATGTTTTACTTCCTTTATTCTTCACTGACGGCATATGTTTTACTTCCTTAATTTTTTTTCCCTTTGTAATAACACTTTCCGAAACCTGTTTAATGCCAAATTGTCAGCCACTCCAGCTGTAGTTAACTAAAGATGTTATGCTTATATGCTTATTATTATTACACTTTCTTTTGTTGAAGTTACAATAAATTTATGCAATTAACTTTAGAACTCATTTCACAATTTTCAAGAATATTTTTTTCTTTATTTACTTACTTCTACTGAATATATGATCTATATATATATTTAACCATCTATATGATTAAAAGTGCAACGTGTGTGCGTGCGTGGTAAGTTCTTTAAACGTCATTAAACTATGCAACACTTAGATTTGGAGTAAGGAAGTACGGACGACGTTACCACATGCGTAAAAGAGGGGTTGGTGTAAATAGTTATACATTGCAAAGAAATTTTTTTTTTGGAGAATGTATATGTCTTCCCTCGAGTCCCATTTCATACAGCAGTTTTATGTGTTGAGAATATGTGTTCTTTATTTGTTTATAGACACTTAAAGTATCGGCACTGTTACCATTTTTATACTTGCCCCCAATACCCAGGTATTGAAAGTGTCTCGTTCTAGATAAGTCAGTTGGTTTGTCGTTTTTCATCAGATTATTCGGCTCAAAGTGTTTTCATTTATACTAGAGGTGTTTGGTGGGTATCACAAATGGTAGAATAGATTTAACCAACTTAGGTTTAACCTCACAGTCATGGAGACGCCCCTCATGGTCATCAGATTCGTTCAGACCTCTGCGTACTTAACCCCATACGAGAGTATTCTAGACAGGTCACATGAACTTTTCATGAACTTTTAGCATTCAAATACAAAATACCACAACTGAAAAATGTTTCGTATACGAAGTACAAGTTTTCCCCCTAGTATACATTATAATCTTAAGTAAAGTTTATAGATCAAGCCATGATGTCCAATCGAACAAATAACATATTATTTTGAGCCTTTTTACACCAGATTGATCTGGAGATTAAGAACGTTCATCTGTGAAGTAAATTCTGGATGTTTCACACAAAAATTGTAAGTTACATCTCTAATACGCCGACATTCAACAACAATAACCATATTGGTTAATATGTAACGTGTTTAATGATGTATACTCTCACATTGTTGTTAAGCTTACCCATTATAAGTTTTGAAAAAAAAAAACAGGTCAAATGTTTCCATAAACTGCTAATTTTGGCTTAGTTTTACAAAACGTTACCACCGCCCAACATGAAAATACAGAGACAACATTTCTATATAGTTTTATTGTTTCATAAAAATGTTTTTTTTTTTTCATAATAATGATATGAGCCTAAGTTTAATGAACATTAAAGTATTTGATTCAAGGAACTAACGAGCAAAGTAGGAATAGTAGTAAACATTTAATGTTAGTTAAAGTACTACATTGTTGACATGGACAGGTATTGTTTTACAGAAAGAATTACATATACTCTACAAATACTTCCCTATTTTATTTAATAATAGCTCAACTGGTTAATATTCTGAGCACTTAGATCGTCATAAATAGGCTGCTGAGAACACATATTGATCGAACTTTAGTCTGTAACTCGTCACAGTATGATTTTTTGCTACCTATTGTGAAATAATTTGTTTCATCTGGCTGCTAATTATTACTTAAACGCACCTCAAATGGATCTTACGCACACCCTTAAATAGGGAAAAATATGCATTTTTTTTTTCAGTTTCAACTATAAACTACTGTAAGTGAAATTTAGCTGATGAAAAATCGAAGTTGGGAGTCCTGGCACATCCTGAGTATTCATAATTGCATTTGATGGAAGAAAAAATGCAAAAAATCGTAATCCTGCTTCTAAGCTTATGGGGTGTTTGAAAACTAAACATTTACTTAACTCTAAGGCATTTGCCCTCATAAAAAGAAAGTAGCAGGCATGTGATTTTTTTCTACATCTGTAGGTTTTAAATCCTTAGAACTAATAAAAGATGCATGTATTTTTAACGTTCGAGTTCCATAAAAAATTAATTTTCATCCTATGGTAATATAAATATTGCAATGAGTATCTAGATGGATACGCAGAGTCTTTCTCTTCATCAATCCTATTAAATCCTCATTCACGTTTGGAATTCCTAAGCCAAATTAAAGAATTATAAATACTTCTATTTGTTTAGCTCTGCCTATAAAGTTGGACATAATGTGATTTGAGGAGGGGTTTAATCTGTTTCTCTGATCTTACTTTCAGCTTCTTCAGCCTTTCATTCAACAATTAATGTAGTAGAAAAAATCCAGTAATTATATCTCACAAATAACATTATTAATTAAATATATATATCTTTAAGCTTTTTAAATTTCGAAGAAAAATGTGTTGTCTAGTGTTTATATCATTTAAGTCATTTATATATACTTATATAGAATACAAAGAAATGTAAACTGTTTTAATGTGTAATTTGTAATAGAAAATTTTATATAATAAAGGGTATCAATGTGAGTGTTTTTAATGGCACTAGGAATTCTTAAATAACCTTAAAAAGTTATATAATTATCTTATACGTAGTTGTGAAATAGCATATTAAATGTATTTATGCTACTATGTTACTTAATATAAACGTATAAAAATATAAAAGAGATTGTCAAAAATAATCGCTGAATGATTTCGAACCTATTTACAAAATTGACGTTTAGTACTGTTATTCTTTATAGGAAGCAGTTCTTTCTGTAATGTGACGTATATTTGAGGTTCCATTCAGATTACTGAAATAATTTGGATATGACTGATACAAAATTATATACTTTAATAAAACTCTCTTAAAGAAAAAAATAACAGAAAAAAATAACATTTTTCATCTCCAATATTCTTCGTAAAATCGAATCTTTAAAACAGCCTACTTTATCTTTGTTATTATCCTAGATAGAAGTTTAATAGAATGCTTCTCTCTGATAATACAGTCAGCAAATCAGCATTTAGTTCCAAAATAAGTTAAAGGCCAACTTTCCCCAAAGCCAAGCAATAAATGTATATCAAAGAGAATCACGTCAAGATTACATCAAAGTGAATTACTAAATCAATATTACTGGGAAAAAAAATGTAAAATGGACGGATTAGCTTTGAATATGTGCAAGTATTTCATCAATTATATTATTTACAGCATTTTAACTTTGTTTTTGGTTTGATAATACGACACTGAATTCTTCAAATTTATGAGCACCATCTTAGTCATTAATATGCGATGTTTAATAATGACTTCAAGGCAAAATGACTAAACTTTAACTTGAGGAATTCGGTAAACGATTTTTTTTCAGCTAGAACTGTCAGATTCAGATGTTTCATTCATTGTATTCAATGTAGCAGCTGAAGTTATAGAATAAGTTTATATATTAGCAAAAGTTTCTCCCTAAGCACCAATGAAATGCGACAAATTTCTTTTAGTAGCCTCAACTTTAATACACAAACTCGTGCCTTTGAATATGAATATATATATATATACGTTTACAATTTTGAGAGACGTTACTTCTTAAACCAGAATAAAATTTCACCAGATTGCTGTTGCCCTGAACCTATCAAAATCGAACTGGTGTTTTTATTTCAATTTTCACAAATCACTATGCACTCTGCTGTGAACAGAAAATGAAATTCCTTGCTTGTGACATAAATGAGCATGTTTTTAATTTGTTAATGTGACTTGGTAGAGTTAAATTAATTTTCCGTGATACTGACTGTTCTAGGTTCAAGATATTACCTCGTTATAATTTTATAGCCTTGATAAAATATTCAGATGAATTTGTTTCTTTCTCAAGCTCTCTCGGAAAACCGCCCCCCAGTGGCACAGCGGTATATCTGCGGACTTACAACGCTGGAAACCGGGTTTTGATACCCATGATGGGCAGAGCACAGATAGTCCATTGTGTAGCTTAACTTCAAACAAACTCTCGGAAAACCACATCTTTAGTATCCACAGATATCTCCGTATGAAAGTTTTACTCATTCATATGTATAATTAAATTACTATAGACTATATCTATATAAACTATATCTATATATCATCAGGTAATATTTTAAAAGAAAAAATAGTATTTAATACGTAATGAAAATGTTCACCTTGGAAATTAAAATATATATAAAATATACATGGTCAGAAAACGTAAATAATAATAATAATAAATCCAAGGTAATAATTACCCTATAGTATAGTTTTTACCTTGGAAATACTGTGGCCAAAATATAATTCATTGATCTGTATATGCGCTTATAGTTTACATATGTATATTTGTTCTTACAACGTTTATTCACTCATAGAAAATAAAAGCTTAAAAGTCGTCGTAAACGGGGAATATTGAGAATTTAACGAATGACTCAGGAATGATGGTGAACTATCCTAACGGGTATGGATATACTTACGTATAACTACGTATTTAATGTTATTAATAAATCGGGGTCGTTAAGGAGAATAACAACTACATAGTCTAATCTATGGCTTTTAATGTTTTATGGCTATATAGTATTCTAAGAATAGTGTAACTTATACTTTTTTAAACAAATAAATATTATCGAATATATTCATAATTTAGAGGGTTTTTTGTACCTTTTAGACACAAACGTAATTACTTGTCATAAATCACAATCTACTGTATCAAACCAAATCAAGCCTTGAAATATTAGAGCATTAAAGCTGGAATTAATGGTAACATTAATTAGTCAAACTGTAAATAAAAATAATTTTATAATAATTTTAATATGTTCTTTATAGTTATAAACTAATGTGTTTCCAGTTACTTATTGATAAGCACTTAGAAATGCATCAACTCCGACATTCGTCACAATTAAGCCTTTAATTAACTACCCTGTACCATTATGAAATATGTCCATACCATATTTTTATAATTGTAAAAACGCGAGGACAAATAAGGAAAGTTAGCAGCTCGAGAAAGCCCATTTGAATAAAAGCCATAAAACTTGACCTATTTATCCTTATTTTTCTTTCATTTTACATTTTCTTCCAATAGTAAGTACTTTAAATATGTATATGATTACGGACAAATAACTAAGTATGGACCTTAAGATATAACATTTTGTAAAATAGATCTTAAAATTGGACATAAAAGTAGAAAATATGTATTCTAAACGGAAATGTTTTAACAAGAAAAATGATTTATCTTAGGTATTCGTTTCGCTTACGAAACACAAGTGAAACAAGTAGTGTGATAAAATGATCGAGGGTTATCCGTGTGAGGAACCAGTTCATATTTACTTTCCACACAACTATTATCATTATATAGTAAATACAATAGGGTAGTTAGTTACTAGTGGGCTGCTTTGGATAACAGGAAAATAATGTGGCAGTGCAAAATTGACTCAAACATACAGAAGGAATTTGGGCGTCGACATGGCCAGATGGTTAGAGCGCTTAACTTGCAGTCTGCAGGTTGCAGGTTTGAATCCCCGTCCCACCAAGCATGCTCGCCCTTTCAGCCGTGAGAGCATTATAATGTGACAGTCAGTCCCACTTTTCATTGGTAAAAGAGTAGCCCAAAAGTTGGCGGTGAGTGGTGATGACTAGCTGCCTTCCCCTCTAGTGTTTCACTGCTAAATTAGGGACGGCTAGCGCAGATAGGCCACGTGTAGCTTTGCACGAAATTCAAAAACAAACAAAACAGAAGAAATTATTTCACAGAAAAGTCTATTGAACTTGGCTAAATGTATTTAGGGTTACTCTTGTAACACAAAATCATCATTGATTTGAATATATTACCAAGAAAATATTCTGTCATTGGATTAAAAACATGTTTTATATTTAGGCTTAATCCCTAATCATCTGACGGCGTGCTATAATCCCATCGTGTTGTTTTATGTAATATTTCTTATTCTTAAACCTATTTCATTATTGAACTAGCCTATGTATTATACGTAAACCGTTTTACTTTGTGTTTAATACCTTAAGGCCAATCTATCATTCGATTTATCATTTGTCATTAAGTTATACATAATACATGTTACAGGGAGGTCTAACGCCCATCAGTAACCCTTAGCAAGGGTAAATTGATTTTTTAGAGAAAAAGAGTCTTGTTAAAGTGGGAACTGTATGATGTATGTTTATTGTTTTGAGTTGACTTTTACTCACCAACATATTTATAAAGGACATGAAGAATATTTAGATAGCATTCGTGCTGCTAATTTATTCTTCTGAATTATCCAACAGATAAGAAGCTCTTTAAGGTACCAAAAATAAATGTCGTATATGTATACATATATACATATGCTTAAATATAGTTTCAGTGCGAAAAGTGCCATGTGATTAGCATATCGGTTTGCGGCTTTAAGTATTCGAAATAGTATAGTTCTGCTGAACTCACTTTCCTCTTTCAGTTGTGGGCGCGTAATATAAGTTGTACGTAATCCTGTTAATCGGTTATACGATCGAGATAGCCACTGTGATGATGGGCTCGGATGACTGTCTACCTTTCTTTTGGCATGGCCAGGTGGTTAGGGCGTTTGACTCGTAATTTGAGGGTCGGGGATTCGAATCTCCATCCCACCAAACATGCTCGCCCTTTCAGCCGTGGGGGCATTATTATGTGAAGGTCAATCCTACTATTCGTTGGTAAAAGAGTAGTCCAACATAATTTGCTGCTAGCTTTATATTGTGTGAATCAGAATCTAAGCTGATGATCTACAATAAGGAAAATATATAATTTTGTATATTGTCATCTTAAACACGTTATAATGGTTTTTGTGGGTGACGAACCACGAATCATGAGTTACGCTCCGAGAGCCTTAACCATTATAACTAACTAAACCATGCTTGGTTTACAGTAAAAAGCCGTTCGTTAAATATGTTTGGATAATATGAAATTTTACGGTTCCCTCCTTACGTATTAGGTAGTTTACGCAAGTTATCGTCAAGAGTAAAACAAACAACATGTATATCACAAATTACCGATAATTTCTGTGATATTAATATCTATATTTATCTCTAAAGAATTTTCTGAGAATATTCATATTCTACAGAATGTGAGTAAACTACAATGTTTCGTCCACCTTAGGAGTTTTATTATAATCTGTAGTTTGCTTAGTACTTAAGTATAATAATGACAACTGTTATGGTGAATGCCTTTACTAAGCTGACGAAGCATTATTATAATTAATTATACTTTTCATAAAACACCAGTGATAAGACATCTCATTCATTTTCAAAACCTTACAAGGCCCAAGTACTCCTTGCTTTTAGTAAAAACTAATAGTCGTTATTATAATCAATTATACTTGTCATAAGATACCAGTATTAGGCCTATTATATTTTCAACTCTAAATCCTGCATTCAGTGTCTCGGAGTTTTCCAAGTAGAAGAAAAGTGAATAATATCATTTCAAAAACACGACGCTTTTTCCTCAATACAGAGCTCATCAGGTCAAATGGAACACAGCAAACACAGCAGTCATCAGAACATTATTTATATAGGCCATTTATTACACCAATCTTTTTAGGATAAAAGCCTTTCTACGCTGAGGAAGCATTATTGTAATTAATTTATTCTTGCCATAAGTCTTCAGCATTAGGCCTAAGTGACTGAATAAAGAATGTAAAGTTAAGTAATTGCAATAGGCCTAATTATTATCATAGCAGTAATGATCTAGAATAAATAGTTATGACACACTCTCAAAATTTATTTCACAATCAAAAAATAACTGTAGGTTTTATTCAAGCATCCTTTGGTATGTGATATCCACAGATATATTTGCCCCCTGATTCTTAAACCACGAAATATGTTATTATATCTATTTTTGTATGATATTACTATAACATGTACGAATCTAATATTATTTACATACCACTTGGTTCGTAGATTAATTAAAATAGCCTATATGTCAAAAAAGAACGTTAATTAAATTAAACAAACTTGGATTTTTATAAAGCCTTCATACCGAAGATGTCCACATTCTAACTGGTTGAAATTGAACAACTTTAGACTTTTTTTGAATAACATATATCACTGAACATAAATACACTTAAGGAAAAGGTTGGGTGATTATAATTTGATGCGTATGTATCTAACTCATACTTATTTACTAGTGTGCTGCTTTGAACAAGTTGTATGGTATTAAATGTCTATAGCCCCTCAGTGGCATAGCGGAATGTCTGCGGACGTACTACGCCAGAATCCGGGTTTCGATACCCGTGGTGAGCAGAGCACAGATAGCCCATTGTGTAGCTTTATGCATAACAACAAACAACTAAATGTCTATAAGGCCAAAGACTAGTAAGCCGATTTCGTTCCTTACCTTTCATGTTGTGATATTCTTTCATGATCATTCTATAGTGGAATTCTTTCCATTTGTGAAGCAACGTTTCTTCATGTTCGCTAATTATCCACATTACTGTAGAATGGTGATATCCAACCTCCTGATATTTTTGCACTCAAATTTTGCTTTAGAATATAAATATAAATTAGAATAGTAAGCAATAAATGTACACACGTCGTTAACAGCAACGAACTAATCTACATTAGCCTATCGAAAGTAAATGACCACGAGATTAGTAACTTAAAGATCTACATAGCATCAACAGTATTTTACTATTTCGGGGAGTTGTTTACTTCCTAGAATTATTTACTTGCGATCATATAATAAATCTTACATATTTTGAAATGAAATTCCCTTCTAACTTATTTTGCGAAAGAAATTCTTACATAATCTTTATCAGAAGCTGAGCTATTAGTCAAAAGCTATACTGTCATAACAATTCATGAGAACAACTATCTTAAAGACGCATTCTGAAATTTAAATATGTGTAAGAAGAAAACCTACAATAGTGTAATAAAGTATGTCGTATTGTATGTAAATTAAATACTTTGGGGAACATATTTTGTTTTTCAACATCATGGACGTCTTCATGACAACAAACTATACTAGGTCTTTTCTGCTGATAATTACCGAAATTATTTCTTGTTTCGGTTTTTGGATGGAACTTATAAAAAGTTCTTGTCATACACAAATTATGTATTAGGTTTTAATCATACGACTTTTATCTATCAGTCAGTACGTCTAGGTGCGTATTTTGTTTGATTTTGGTCCGTTGACATTAAGCTTTATCGCCCTTGAATAGATGTTTACCATTAGGATACTGTAGTGTTGCTTATAGAAACATTACTGACTTAAGTACCCTAAAATGGGTAGCTTCGTTCTTTAAATCCTCCAAACAACCAACCATTCATTCATTAAACCCCCCAAACAAACAACCAATCGTTCATTAAACCACTTTGTAAAGAAATAGGCATTGTATTATTAAAGATGTGAGATGCTTCATCGCTACTTTCTTTCAAAATAAAGTCTGCTCTTCTCCAACATGTCTCACGTAAAAATTACGTTTGTATGATGAGATCCTAAAAGTAGATTCGTTACTTGAGATAAATTGGTCTCACTTATCAACACTCCAATTGTTATGCGTTCTGGATAATGACAGTTTTGTTAAACACGGGTTTTCGGTGAAATGTAATTTCCATATTTATTAGCGTCCATTAAATCCATCTTCTCGCTTCCCATGATACTCTAAGACATTTCTTTTTTCATTCACGATAAAATAATATAAAGGTCAACTTTGGGTTTTGAGAAGAATATTTTTACCTGATTTGTGTAGCCTTAGCTTTGTAAGGACCTGACTTCTGCAGCCTTAGCTTTGTAAGGACGTGACTTCTGCAGCCTTTGCTTTGTAAGGACGTGACTTCTGTAACGTTTGATTTATAAGGGATACTTTACCTGGCTTCTGTCTTTGCATGAATAACTGTTTGGTGGTCATAATGTCTTCATGTATTCTAATTGTTTACAACATTGTTGAATTATAACATTTCTTGGCATTTAACGGCTTCTAAAGCTCTTGTTATATAATGAATTCAGCATAAAACTGTCTTGAAAAATGTTTAAATTTATTATATTGTTTGAAACAAATAATTATTTGACAAGTCAGAAAGAAGACCAAATACAAAGTTGTTTAATGGTGCAATAATTTTGCCTATCACTTCTATCAAAGAAGACATTATTTAAATTTTATTAGAATATTCTCAGTCACTATGATACATTATTACAAATAATATTTGTCATTATTTACGAACTCTATACATTTTGTGGGAGTAGGTTTAATTATGGATTTTACTGCGATATTTTTTTCCTAAATAGGTTGAATAGTATAACTAACGTTTAATATCTGTTTATCTGATTGTACATTGTCTTTAGATTAAATTGGCAGAGAACAGTTTGTGTGAAAGTTTCTTGTGCTTCTCTGCTATAACGCTCTAGTCAATAGATTTACGATCAATAAAGGTTCTGTTTCGTTCACTGTAAATCTTGAGGTTAGAAATTCCGCTAACGTTGCTTGAAGAAATCACCAAATACGAAGAACAAATTTGCCCTTAGCCATAAAATTCAGCAAAGTAAATGTTTTAAGCGCAATGCCTTAAATGTACTCTTCAGTATTGATTACAACATTCAGATGCATGAGATACTTAAAGTATATTTGTATATATATATATAGTGACTGAGTGTTTGTTTTTTTGAAGTTAAGCACCAAGCTACGCAATGGGCTATCTGTGCTCTGTCCACCACGGGTATGGAAACCCGGTTTCTAGCGCTGTAAGTCCACAGAAGTGATTAGCGATTGCTGGCTTTGAAGCACAAAGCTACACTATATACATATATATTCGTAATATAATATAAAAATTATTCTCACTCCTTTAGCAAAGAGTTTCAAATATTTGAATGAAACGCCAAAGATGTACTACCAAAATTCATAATAACGATTTTACTCATTATTTCAATAAACTTTGCAACAGTTTGATGAGTCGTAGACCATCAAGGCTGCAAAAATTATTTAAAAATGAATACGTATATAAAGTAGAGTTATTAATTTTAACATCTAAAGAAAAAAAGCAGCAAAAAGTGCCTATCCTGTCGTGTGTTGGTATATAAAAACCTTTCATAAAACAAGGCCAATAACAAATGTCCTTCCTTGAATTTAAAAAGTAGCACAAGGTACAACGGTGAACTCTTCTTTAGTAAGGGTAACTACCTTTCATACAACAAGGCCAATAACAAATGTCCTTCCTTGAATTTAAAAAATAGCACAAGGTACAATGGTGAACTCTTCTTTAGTAAGGGTAACTCTTCTTTAGTAAGGGTAACTACCTTTCATACAACAAGGCCAATAACAAATGTCCTTTCTTGATTTTAAAAAGTAGCACAAGGTACAATGGTGAACTCTTCTTTAGTAAGGGTAACTCTTCTTTAGTGTCTGCAGATTCATAGTTTGTAGTCAGTTGTGGGAAGATAGTTAGCTGTTTCTAACGAAAATGTATTATAAATACGTTAAAACAGATTGCTACATCTAGACTAGCTTGGGGTGCTACGTAAAATGTATCTTTTTTGTTACAACTTACGTCACGGTGTGAACGCCTTTTCCAAAGTTTGCATGCTTACAACATTAAGGATCTGGTTTTGATTCCCACGGCAGGCAGAGCACAGATAGCCCATTGTATAGCTTTGCGCTAAACAACAACCAATACATTAGTATTAGGTCTATTATATTTCTAACGCTACATTATTTACCTAGTCTCTCAATGATTTTTAAGTATTATAAGTAGTAGTATTCCAACCACACTATGTTCGCCGTATCAATTGCTGACGACGCGTTTCGCTCAATCCAGATCTCTTTAGGGCGGCTGATTGAGGTACTATATATATATATATAAGCCATTTGTTAAAACAACAGTTGTTATGTATGTGACAATGGATATGGTGAATACAGTGTGGTTGGAATATTGTTATTACACTTTTCTTATTCTTGGAAATCTCTATGGTACTAGATAAAGAATACAGTGTTTGAAAAATATAATAGGCCTAATAATTATGTCTTATGACAAGTATAATTAAAAATATATCTTTTATTTGGAGTTTGTATTCCAGCCCAATAATGGGTGCATACCTATATCAGCAGCATAATAAAACCTAGATGTCTAAGTTAACAGTTACTACTATTAAAGGAATAAAAATCGGGATATTCCATTCAACAACTTAAGAAAAAACGAACGTATCCATACATGACAATGTTGGTTTTATTATTTGTTGATAATAACCATAGTACTAATTCACTGATATATAAAAAGTAACCATTGCTAAATGCTTCTGACTGCTCCACTATTTCATTTCGTTATACCATAACAAAAATAACACATAAACATCAGCTATTTTACATGGAGTACTTATGGCTGAGAGCAGTTGTCGAAAATACACGACGACTGAGAAAGAAATCAATGACGAAACAAACATAAGCACATATATAAATTGTCAAATATCACGTGAATCTATATTGTACCTACTATTGAATCTCCTACGTTTAATGATATTTCACTGTATCAGTTGGTTTATTCTGGTTGATAATCTTTTTGTTGTTTTTCGGTTTTGATGCATTCTAAAACAGATATAAATAATTGATTGTAAAAAAAAAATTATATTTATTACTGTAACGTCCAGATGTATTCAGATAATATAATATTTTTTCAACTATCACATGATTAAAGTATTTAAAATTATGAAATTAAACGTATTTTTTAATCTATATTTTTATGGAAAAATTAAATGCGTCGGAATATTAGAGCTTTACAACAGAAACAGCAAAAACGCAAAACGTATTAGGTTAGCAGATCAATCAACCAGTTTTTATTTATTGCAAAAGGTAATTTTACTTCTCACTGTTTTGACTTACTGACTTGTTTATACACTGTGTACACGCATCACGTCTGTGCATTTTTAGTGAGTTTAAACTCTGGAAAATAATAAAAACGATGCAATTACACCAATA
>NW_013666871.1:166526-170621 GCF_000517525.1 Limulus polyphemus | reverse complement strand
ACCAATATTTTAGTGTTCTGCTTTACTGTATGATTTATTAGTTAATGATATTTCTCAAGAATATATGCAATAATAATTGAGGTAAACTTACACGGGACCGAAAAGTGACAGAATTAAGTTAACTTATATGTCTGATTATGTATGTCTCACATTAACTGAAGCTTACAATAATTAAGGGAATATATAGGGCAAAAGAACGATACACATACAATGTTTAATTATTTCAAGTTTGTACAAAATTTTTGCAAGTAAAATTAACTAAAAATAAAAATAATAACCACAAAAAGAAAAAGAATAAATTTTTATTATGTAGATTTTCTATCTTTTTAGCTTTAATTTTAAATATGTAGAAGAAAAAAAATACGAAAATATTTCTGGAACGTTTTAAAAACATGAAAAACAATGAATGACTTAATGGTATTTCTTTTCTTAAACCTTGCAGTAGTGTGAAATGTAGTGAGAAAATAATCCACTTTTTAAATGTACATAAAAAACAGTTTCTGTACACGTTTTTAAAAGAACCCCAGACTTCAGAATCCTGACCAGAATAGAAAAAAAATATATTAGCTTTGAGTCTTTTAATATTTTAAACATCTTGCAATATAACGATAAGAATTTAAGGGCACAATATGGAACTATTTCTTAGTTTAGTTATGTTTATAAATTTTTTGAAGAATTGTCAGAAAGGTTTAATAAATCCTTTATTTACAGTAACATAATAGTATTACCGAAGTGTGTTACCAACCAGTTAATATGTTGGATAGATACATCAGTATGGCCATTCTTCTCATTGAACTTATTGCCACTAAAGCATTACTACTTCATTTATTCTGAATTACAAGGACAAATATTTATAGAAATATTCCATGCATGTTTTGTTCTCTAATGAAAGTTATTTTAGAATATTTGATTAATTTTTTTTGAATTTAACACAGACCGTTACAACAGCGAAATAAGTACTCATTGAACATTAAAAGTTTGTGATCAGAGATGATCTGTTAATAGTTCTATGTAAAAAAATATGGTATCTAGCATTGTTAACATATGTCGAAAGAAATTTATTTTGTATATTATTGATATTTTCGTCAATGGATTAACGTGGGAGTACCATGCGTCACAGAAAGAGTGATATGTTTTCGATGATTTATTTTAAAATACATTTAACCTGATTTTAACAAATATTCTCGACTGTAGTTAATTACGATTTTGCTCCTAAGTTAATCAAATTTGCTTTAACAAAAACATACTGTTTACAATTTCTATATCTTTGAAGAAATCCTAATCAAAAGTTTAAATCTTAAGTGATTTCTATAACAGTTAATTCTAAAACTTGGGAGACGGCTTAAATAAGAAATAAAGAATACTTTATTATAAATGTATAACGTTTCGACACGATTATGTGATCATCAGGTACATATAACCCTGTAATTATGAACTGCTTAAAATACAAATAAATAACAGTATAGGGAGAGTTTATATGGGTTGTTGTAGTACATGACTGACTGAAAATAGACTTGCACATGAATGACATGACTGAATGAAAATAGACTTGCACATGACTGACATGATTGACAGAAAATAGACTTGCACATGACTGACATTATTGACTGAAATAGACTTGCACGTGAATGACATGACTGACTGAAAATAGACTTGCACATGAATGACATGACTGAATGAACATAGACTTGAACATGAATGACATGATTGACTAAAAATAGACTTGCACATGACTGACATGATTGGCAGAAAATAGACTTGAACATGACTGACTGAAAATAGACTTGCACATTACTGGCATGATTGACTGAAAATAGACTTGCACATGAATGACATGATTGACTGAAAATAGACTTGCACATGAATGACATGACTGACTAAAAATAGACTTGCACATGAATGACATGACTGACTGAAAATAGACTTGCACATGACTGACATAATTGACTGAAAATAGCCTTGCACATGACTGACATGATTGACTGAAAATAGACTTGCACATGAATGACATAAATTTATTTCATTTTAAGAATAGATTACATTTCAGCTATTTATAAAACGGGCATATCAAAGAGGTGAAATTTAAAGACAATTAGATATTTGTTTTTGTTCTTCCTTAACCGAGTTGGTTGATCAAAGCGAAACTTTAATATCTTACTTATACTTTATCACAGTAAGTACTTCAAATGAGTTGTTCATAATGAAAACAGTTTTTGCAGAAAATTAACTTTCAATTTATATACATTTTGTATATATTAAAGGCTAATTTTATGTTATAGCCGGGCCTGGCTTATAGGATGGTGTGCCTAAACTCTGAATCCAAGGACTCTTAATTCACGTCTCGTTCGTGCAAAAACGAGCTCCGCGCTATCTGGTTGTGAGTGGGCTAAAAGGGTAACGATAAAATCGCATTATTCGCTCAGAGAAGAATAGCATGTAACGATGGGATCTGTTTACTAGCTGCCTTCTACCAGTCTGTTAGTTCAAAATTAAGCCTGGTTTACCCAGCCGACTCTTTTGTTACTTTCCGCAAAAACATTCTAAGCGAACAAGTTAGCAATACATTAATCTTATTCAAATGAAACGAAAACAAGTCACGAATCTTTAACAGTTAGAGGAATGTCCGAAATGTCATTCCGCTTTCCCGTTTTACTTAAGTTTGTCATTGAGAATGAAATGTATTTGTTAATAAACTAGTAAATATGGATATAAAATAAGTTACAAGTCAAAACTCTTTCTTTAATTCATATCCTCAACCAGATATAGATAAGATTATTTGAAATTTGCCATCAGTCACTACTCCTGGCTCACAGTAACATATTCATCATTATAATCAAACACTTCATCTTCTCCAAGCATAATCAAAGTAAGCCTCGTTGTGTCTTGGTTTACATTCGTCTCTTTAAAAAAAATCATGATCTGAATCACCCATAAAACCTAGAATCACCCATAATAACAGTCATAATTTTGACAAATCATTTTCTTAATTACTGTCTCCATATTTATTTTTATTTCATGTTTGTACATTTCATGTAATTTTCCTAAGTTTCCCTCCCTTTGGCTAAGCGGTAAGGCTGGTAGCAAATGACACGAAAAACTGTGGTTCGATACGAATGATGAGAGCAGAAAAAATAGCCCATTGTGTAGTTTTGTGCTTAAAAAAAAGCATACAAGAAGACAAACTATCTAGTTCTAATATGGTATATTTATGTAAATATAATTTTAACTTGTACGCAATAATAGATGACAAGAGCAGAATAGTTTTTATGTATACTTTCCAATCTGCTACTGTTATAAAACCAACGGTGTAATTTTATTCACCTTATTATTATTGCTATAGAAATACTGTAGTTGTAATTGTATGGGATAGCTTGATAAATAAATAGTAATTCTATTTTATCATAAATTGTTTTATTAAACAAAAATAGCTGAAATAACTAATCTGTCATATTAAGACGTATTGCTCATAAAAATACTGAGCTTATATGTAAGATAGTTTCTTGGTTAATAAAGTAAGTTTTCCAAGCCTAAAACGTACAAAACTTAATACATACAGATAACTCTTTGTATTTTAAACTACCGCTCAGAACTCTAATGTATTTTTATCTAACGCGCATGTGGCTGATGATATAACGCTGGAAGCTTCATGACAATAATACAAAATCATAAGGAAGTTTCCGTCCATTGTTATTTCCAGAGTTAATTCACTGCACATTGTTGACAATTTCTACGTTTTTTTTTTTTTTTGAGAACATTGAAAGCACAGTAGTCCATTTTTGGGTTAAGTGATTGGTAAGAATGTTTTAAAATAAATGTTTTAAATTCCGATATAGTTTTTATGTTATATAATGTACACACGAATTTCATCTTACGATCAATAGCTTCTGCGCGAGAGTTTTCAAATTAGACATATTTTCAGAGCAAGCCGGATATTATTTTCTCGCAAAAATTAGTTTTAACATATTTGAAGATAGATTTTATATGCGCAAACATCTGTTAGCTGAGTTCGTGCACAGATCATAAAATATAACGTTGATAAACGGAAACATCAACACATGTAGATATATAGACCTTGAAAGTCAAGTTGTTCAAAAA
>NW_013666871.1:150371-165591 GCF_000517525.1 Limulus polyphemus | reverse complement strand
TTTAATTGTCTGCTAAAGGAAATATCCGCTGAAGCTTTTCGCCAGACACTAATCATAGCAGAACCGTCTGGAAAATGATCTATAGGAAATATCAATAAGGTTGGTTTTGCGACTTTTAGGACTGAAAGAATCCCATTGTGTGTACTGTCCTGTAAAAGTAGGTTTTCTGTATATACCTGTGAGAAAACGAAAGTCATCTTTTTCAACTAAGACGTCTAGGAACGATAAACAGTTATGTTGTTCCTTTTCTTAAGTAAATTTGAGAGCTGAGTGCAACGAGTTTAGGTCTTGTAAGAAACACTCACATTCCTGTTTAGTTTTAAAAATGGCAAATGCCTCTACCTAAGAGCAATAATAATATTATAATATAGGCGGAATGTTTTGCCTATACCTAAGAACAAAAATAATATTAGAATATAGACTGAATAGTTTGCCTATACCTAAGAGCAATAATAACATTAGAATATCGACTGAATAGTTTGCCTATACCTAAGAGCAATAATAACATTAGAATATAAACTGAATAATTGCCTATACCTAAGACCAATAATAACATTAGAATATAGATAAATAGTTTGCCTATACCTAAGAGCAATAATAATATTAGAATATGGGCTGAATAATTTGCCTATAACTAAGAGCAAAAATAACAAAATAACAAAATAGCAAACTATTCAGTCTATATTCTAATGTTATTATTGCTCTTAGGTATAGGCAAACTATTCAGTCTATATTCTAATGTTATTATTGCTCTTAGTTATAGGCAAATTATTCAGTCGATATTCTAATGTTATTATTGGTCTTAGATATAGGCAAACTATTCAGTGATATTCTAATGTTATTATTGATCTTAGGTATAGACAAACTGTTCAATCTATATTCTAATATTATTATTACTTTTAGGTATAGCCAACTATTCAGTTTATATTCTAATGTTATTATTGCTCTTAGGTATAGGCAAACTATTCAGTCTATATTCTAATGTTATTATTTCTCTTATGTAGAGGCAAACTATTCAGTCTATATTATAATGTTATTATTGCTCTTAGGTATAGCCAAACTATTTAGTCTATATTTTAATGTTATTATTGCTTTTAGGTATATCCAACTATTCAGTTTATATTCTAATATTATTATTGCTGTTAGGTATAGGCAAATCATTCAGCCTATATTCTAATATTATTATTGCTCCTAGGTATAGGCAAACTATTTAATCTATATTCTAATGTTATTATTGCTCTTAGATATAGGCAAACTATTCAGTCTATACGCTAATGTTATTTGTTCTTAGGTTTAGTCAAACTATTCAGTCTATACGCTAATGTTATTTGCTCTTAGGTATAGGCAAATTATTCAATTTATTTTCTAATGTTATTAAGAAAAGAGTCATAATGTGTCTTTTTGACCTCTATATTAAACACTTAGTCGCCTTGGTCAGCCATGAAGTGAAATATTGCAGCTGTTTTCCAATAAAGTAACCTTTCTCAATTTTCGATGTTTTCAACTCTTCCACTGTTAGATGAAAATTCGTATAACCCCACGTAGTGTATGCGAGTATTTTGCATTTGTTATGTGCTGAAAATCAGGTTGGTGACGTGTTCTTTGGTACACACGAGCAAAAAATAGCACGAACATATAAAGTGCCTTAGTTAATAAAATGAAAAGGAGGAAAAAGTAGTGGATCTAATCAAAACAAATCGTTCAATATGAATATTTTATAATGATCCTTGGAAAAAGTGTGAATTTATTAAAGACAGAATAGAAACATAATAGAAATAGGAGTAATGAAAAATAAAGCTCGATTAAAAAATCTTATTAAATATTACTAAAATAGGCTCAGCTAGCACAAGACTTTGATAAAAATTAATGCCTTTAAGAAAGGTATTGGATAGGTAATTTAGTGAAAAATAGAATATATACTTATGAGAATGAAACTATTTGATATAAAAATGTTCAACGAATGAAACTTATGCTCGTGCTTCAAGATTCTTTTAACGGTAGATAACGAGTGAATGTATGGTGTAGATGAAATATACATTTTTACACAAACGGTTTAGAAATACTAGTAACTCGTACATAATATTGAAAAATCCTAAAAACAAAATTTTTTGTTATTAATATACTGGTTGATTTTCTTCAGGTCCCTCATATAAAAACTCCAACAGAAGGTTACATAAAACTATGCATAAAGTACGATACGCGGGAGTAACGGGAAGGAAAGAATCTCGGGTTAAAGGAAAATATTTGAGATTAAAACTAGGGGATCATCTTAAGAGGGCGGTGAAGCACATAAAATATTTTCATGAACAATAGTAACTACTGTAAATTTGATATTGTAAGTGATATAGACTCTCAAAAATTCCAGAAATTAAATTGTTGAAAGTTTAAAACATAGAATTTAACAACAGTAAAATATTAACGCCCTATGTTCTTTTTATGTTATATATACCTTAAACTTTCATATAACTCCACATTAGCAAATCCATACGCCATTTATTTAACACCGAAAATATACAAATGATTGACTCTTATGTAAATGATTTTTGTGTGTTTTTTGCCACCTGTCATCCTCCGGTGGGTCAGCGGTAAGTTTACGAACTTAAAGGAATAAAATCTGAGCTCAATTCTCGGCGGTGGAAAGAGTAGATAAGCCAATAAGGCTTTGCGATTAAACAAACTACCGCCTGTGGAGGTATTATCAACAAGGCATTCAGCAGAAAGGTATTTCTCAACAACATCGCGTACATATATATATATTTATTGGATAATTATACCTAAAATATGGTAATGTTTTGATATAAAATGGATTTACTAGTTCATCACGATGAAAATACAGTCATGATCTTGTCTGTGTTATCGGTTAAAGGTTATTAATAAGAACGATATGGAACTTCCCGAACTTGCTCTTATCCAATAACATATGTGCAAATCAAAGAACATATTGACCCTCATGTTTCGTTTTCACCAAAATTCACAGTTTTAATAATAAGAAAAATGTAATGCACTCTAAATCGAGGGTTAAATCAATATTGTGATAAAATGAGTAGATGTAAATGTGTATAACTTGTAGGTATTACTTATCAGGTTCACTTTATCAGTCTCAAAGTAAATTATTACTTTAGCAGTTACTTTTAGGTGAACCTTTCTGGGCTACAGATTATTATTGCATTTATAGTAATTGACGTTCTTTCCTACTTATTTCATTAAACAGTACTGTAAAGTTAGTGAGCCAGTGGACATTTAGAAGGCAGTTAAGTGCTAATAGTCGTATATCTTAAGACTTCATTCGTTTCGCTTAGGGCTCCTTTTCTATTGAAACACAAATGTTTTTTTTATGGCACAAGAAAACTTTTTGTAAGTATCTGATCAGTTACATTTTTATAGTTATGTTTTCCACTTAAGTGTAACCATGAATCAATCTTTACTTTTATATGCCAAATGTCTTTGAATACATAATAATCTTGATCACCAGTAATTTTTTTCTAATACCTGTGGCTTAAAAATAAATAAAAGAAGCCCGTACCTACGTTTATTGAAACCGACATTTATATTCGCCTTACACTAAGATTTTGATCAATCGTTCTAGATATGATCGTTACTATCTAGTTTGTCCCTCCTTATGTGTATGTGTACCTCACGCATGCTACATCTTGTTCACTTACCAGGTGTTATCAAACGTTGTAAACTCGCACCAGCTGAACTAAGATTTTGATCAATCGTTCTAGATATGATCGTTACTATCTAGTTTGTCTCTCCTTATGTGTATGTGTACCTCACGCATGCTACATCTTGTTCACTTACCAGGTGTTATCAAACGTTGTAAACTCGCACCAGCTGCATATTTTAACTTCAATTCAGACAGCATTGTCTTCTTGACGAAGGTCTTTTAAAAAATTCCAACACGATATTTGGAAAACGTTCTGAACTGCACGATTTTTGATGTATTTCTCTGAGAAAATATGGCTTGCTATCAATGGTATGGAATTATAATTATATTTATAAGGAATGGTTGTAATTGCAGTCGCAAAAAAAACAACAACGTAGAAACATAATAGCTGATAAATTCCACGTAAGATATACAATTTAAAGTGTGCTTGCAACCTGAAACATGTGAGTAAAGTGTGCTTGCAACCTGAAACATGTGAGCTTTGGATGTATTAAAAGATGTACAGTTGTATTAAAAAAAAGAGAAAAAAGTACGATACAGAACAAAACTGTTTTGGGTGTTTTTCCAGCACATCACTCTAACTAATTCTTAAACGAAAATTATATTTTTTGTATCTACTATATGACATTCCGCAGAAAAATATTAGTGTCCTAATACCACCTTTGAATTAACAAAGACAATTTTTCTAAGTTTCTTTCCATGAACTAAGATTATAATAATTTAGCGTAATATCATTGTTAACGAAGTGCTATTAACAACAAAAGATACATTTGTTCTACGTATAACATGTTTTTGATATTGAGATTCTTACTCTTTAGTTTAAGATAGCTTTTCCCATATCAATAACTGCGATCAATTTCACTGTATCAATTACATATGATGGAATTAAAACATCCAGTCATGTAAATAGCACTTTACTTAAGACAAAGAAATAAACACTATTGTCATGCCTATTTAGATATAAATCAGACATGAAGTATGTATCAATTATCGCCTACTGGAATATTTTATGTTAATTATTCTGCCTTGCAACTCGATCCTATGAGCTAAGTATGACAACCAAACTATTTGACGAACGACCGAGTCTTGACAGAAAAACAATATGCTCTAAAAACAGTGAAATATTTAGTAAACACAGAACATTGCGATCGAGTGAGCCACTGCCATAAAAATGTAGTATTTCCTTCTATAACACTGAAAAATTCAGGAAAAAAAACTCAAAATGATATAAGCCTAACACGTACAATGACAATTACTCGATCATTAATTAAATAAACATGTCTTCCTGATCAAAATATAATGAAATAACCTAAGTGTATAATTGTAGTACAGAGCATATTATTGTGTTTAATAAAGACGAAAGTCTGCGATTCTAGTTCTTACCACCCAGTACTCTGAGTAGAAGTTGTCTGCAAGGTCTGTTAATAAATTTTTATTTTTGAGAATTTAGTGAGTTACATTATTATTAGAAGTATATATGATTGAAATAAATAGACACATGGGTGTATCTGTGAGTTATGTGCATCATTACACATGTAATTATTTGAAAGGGGGAGAATACCAACCGATTCCGTATACTGGGCAATTAACAACTAATCTTATTATATTATTTTTTTTTCTTAGATGATTTCTGTAAATTTTTAAATTTTGTTAAGTTAATTATTCTCTCTGCCACTTAACGATTTTTACGGATAAAATATTATTCTGCATATTTCCACCTTTTTCACTCTTGGCCAGGTTCTCTATGGGGGCTTCAATATTCACATGCGAGGCTCTTGTCTTATGTAGTTACTGTGAACATGTTAGCTATGTAGATTTTGTGTTACACACAGCTATTTATAATATTGGTTTATGACTGGAGGATAGAAAGCGTTATATACATGTTATATTAAAGCTTCATACTTTTTTATAAACTCAAATTTCTGAGCATTATTGACAAATAGTATAAGGTGTTAAAATATAAAAGATATATATATATATATATGCATTTTTATTTTAGACACATGCATTGTGCCTTGGACAGTGGGAAATTTAACGTATAGTGATGGGTGCGGATTAGTGAACAGTACCTTACTGAGAGATTAGGAAACTATTTGAGCAATATAAAACGTGAGTTACTTTAGAAGAGAGTTTTGATCTATTATAGTTTGTAATTTCTACTAGCTAGTTAACGAGTAATCGTTGCTTGATTTATTCAGTTTGTCGGTTGTTGTCAGTTAGTTAATTCAGTTCTGTAAATTTTCAGTTGGTGATGAAGTACAAGAGATATGGAAATTGGCAAGGAAGAATAATTTTTGTTTAGATATGTTTTTATCTCTAGTTGAATAAAAGAGACGTAATTTGTCACTGAAGTAGAGCTCTGATTTTCGAAAGGTGATTGTTTGTTTGTTTGTTTTGGAATTTCGCGCAAAGCTACACGAGGGCTATCTGCGCTAGCCATCCCTAATTTAGCAGTGTAAGACTAGAGGGAAGGCACCTAGTCATCACCACCCACCGCCAACTCTTGGGCTACTCTTTTACCAACGAATAGTGGGATTAACCGTCACATTATAACACCCCCACGGCTAAAAGGGCGAGCATGTTTGGTGGTATGCGGATTTGAACCCGCGACCCTCAGATTGTGAGTCGAGCGCCTTATCCACCTGGCCATGCCGGGCACTCGGAAGGTGAACAGAGTTCGATCCACGTGATTTCACAATATCTTTTTTTAACTTTAAGTTGTGTGTACGTTATAACAGTGGCTGTTAATCCTTTAATGTGGATAGTGGGCGTAGGGTGCTGATTACTGGTGCCTTCTGTTTAGTCAGTAGTTGAAAATTAAGAACAGTGGCAGATAACTTAGTAGTTTTGCCACACAAACAAAATAAAAGTATCACGTAAAAACATGAAACTTGTAAGCATTAGATTTTGTAGAAAAAAAAACGCTTTTCTTATGACAAGTATCATTAAGTGTTCCTTTCAATCCTTTTGCGTAATAAACGGAAAGAACCAAAGAAACAGTAGGAACTGTAAAATATATATATATATTTATTTACTAGGACTAGAATTGTTAAGTTGGGATATATCAGGTAATCATATTGTGGGCAATTCGATTATGCAGGTGAGGTAAGGTGTGGCCTAACTGTTAGGGTGCTGGGAGGTCCAAGTTTCGAGCTCATTACATGCCATTAAACATGTTCCAAATTTTTAACTCTGAAGAGTTATGGAAGTGATTTTAATTCTGATATTTGGTTGAGAGTATCCATCTAAGTATCAGGTGCAACTGTTTGGTTGATCTCCGTATTGTCAGCTATTGAAATTAAGGACAGTTGTCTCTGGTCATTAAGGTATCTGATATGGCCGCTCAGCCCAACTGTCGCATAAGTTGCCGTTCAGGTTGACAAGAAAAATATGTACTAATTAAGTTCGGGATGAGCAGATAGGTTTTCTTTGTTACGTTTAGTCCGCCAATAGTAATACTGATCATTGTTATTGTTGAATCTTATATTCATTTATTTCTATTATCGAAACTATCACTCTTGATATCGCACAAAGCGAGTTTCATGATCTAAACAGTTCTTACTTGTTAATACTTGTTTTTTTTAACCATTCTAAGTACCTGGCTGCAATGGTTTTCATAAGAATCTTGAAACGTTTTATTTGTCGAGCCTTAGAGTCGATTTGCACTGATAGAATCTGAAAGAGATAAAGTTAACAAATTGTATCAGCCTTTGCCTGTTTAAGATGAAAACCTATATATTATCATGGGTAGCGAAAAATAAATTGTGGCACAGCAGGAACACGAATATTTTTGACATTTGTATGCATAGAACGGTGTAGGTAATGCAGAAACTGGTCATTCTGTTTGTATTTCCAATATTGTTGTTACCCCATGTTAGTTCCCTGGCGCGTGAGCGGTAAGTTTACCGATTTGCATTGCTAAATCCTAGGGTTCGATTACCGGCGGCGGTAAGAACGCAGATAACCAGCCCATCGTGTAAACAAACAAATACCCTTGTAAAAAGAGTTCTCAATATAATGCAATATATAGTTCACTCGATTATGCCACATATATCTGTGAAATATTTGAGAATATACCAAACACTAATCATGAACTATGGCATTCTTCAATGACATAGCAAAAGGTACGATTTGTCTACTAGCAAGATCAATGCAAAATAATCACAGATCTGAACACAAACTTGAACAAGTTTACATGATGCCATTTAAATCTTATCAAAAATCATATATCTCAACACAAACTTGAACAAGTTTACATGATGCCATTTAAATCTTATTAAATAATCACATATCTCAACACAAACTTGAACAAGTTTACATGATGCCATTTAAATCTTATCAAAAAATCATATATCTCAACACAAACTTGAACAAGTTTACATGATGCCATTTATATCTTATGAAATAATCACATATCTCTCAACACAAACGTGAACATGTTTACACGATGCCTTTTATATCTTTTGAAATAATCACATATCTCAACACAAAAGTGAACATGTTTACATGATGCTTTTTGGAATATGTATCCTTGAAAACATCTATATAAGTATGTTGACTGGACCACAACACACTTCATTACGAATTGTAAAAGTTTCATTAAATGTTAATATGATCTTCCCTATATACATATATATGCATATGAGCGTGCTTGTGTCATATTTCAGTGATTTAGTATTGAGTTATCCTAATTTTAAGTAATTAAAGTTAAGTAATCTTAAGTGTATAGTTTCATAAGATATGAAAATGAATACAATAAAAAAGTTCATATATTCTTAAGCATATTTTTGTTTACTTTGTATATTTCTAACGTTTGTGTATAACGATTAAATAAATTATAATGTCTGAATTATAACGTTAAAAACCGGGTTTCGATACACGTCGTGGAATTTTGTTTTTAACAACTAAACAAACAAATAATAATATCTGGAACTGTCCGCTGATATGCCTTTTTACATTGATCCATTTTGTCGCTAATTGCGATACAACTTTGTAATTTACCCACGTTTAATGCCTAAAAAAGTCAATTTATTTCTTTAAGAAAAAAAAATAGAAATACTTACTTCTAAAATTCTCAATTCATTCGCTTTTCAAAATGTTATTTTTTTAGATAACCATAACTACAAGATACCGATATGTTTATATTAATGGTTTCACTATTCCTGAACGAGTGCTTGAGAGCAATAATTCGATGTGATTTATGTTGTCAATCAACAACAAACTTTTAGTTTTGTGTCTTTCCTTGGTTTCCCCGTCCTAAATCACTAAAACATCTTAATATAGTAGTCTTAATGCTCTTGCGTAAAATATGAACTTGGGGTTCACTAAAGTTAAAAGCTATGTCTAACCTAAAGAAATATTAGATAATTTAAAATTATGGTTAGAATAAATTATATATCAGTCGTGGTAGCCAGCTAACAAACTACAAGAAACAAAAAATGATTACCTCAGGGCTCCGTTCTGTTTTTTTTTTTTTGTATTCCGAAGATAAAGTTAGAAGACCTTCTGTCTTTGGGAAAAAAAAACAAACTTGTCGTTCATTGTAAGGATAAAGTAAGGCTAAAGTGATTATCAAAGAATGCTTGTTCTGATCACATAATAATTACTTCATAATAAGTCGCATATCCTGAGTCAGTTCCTATAATAGGATTTTACATGCTTAATTTGTTAGAAGTACGATCTTCGTTCTACCCAGTCACTTGCGAATTAGGTACTAAACTTCAAAGAAAAGACATGAGAGAAGAAAAAGTTTCTTTTATATAAACACCGATTTATTAATTAATTTATTTAATGGATTATTTGAACGCTGTAATGCTGTAAAACAAGTTGGAATTTTGTTCGTTGTTTTTTGTGGTCATGTCATCAAGAAATATTCAAATACGTTTGTTGCTAAGTTGTTGTGAAGTAATCTGAAATTAACTTTATTGGAATAAATCGTTTTTACAAATGTGTCAATTTAAATGCTAATTATTGTTCTCTGATACCTTTCCTATTGTAAGAGCATCTTATAAAAAATATACTTTATTTGTATTAGAATGTAGTAGTTCTTTTCATAACAGGATATATGTATATATATTAAATGTAAATAACCGTCTTGGAAAATAAATCTATCATATCTTCAAGATGTGTGTCTGTATGTACGTGAACAACATTTCTAATCTTTTTGTTTTTATTATTTATCAATGTCTCTAAAACAGTTAACAAATAATTATCGTATTATTGTATTTTGACACTTGTGTATATACGTTGAATATTTTAAAGTTAACAAATGTTGGTGTTAATTACAAGACAATATACGTTTGATTTTTGGTTTTAGTAAAACATGAATCAGTGTGTTTTGTACGTTAAAACGGACGACACTGTCCCTTTCTTTAATTCGACTCTGGTATAATTCGTTAAGTTGATACAGCGTTTTTCGTATTCATTCAAAACAATTCCAGTTGGATACACTTGTCTTAATCTTCACTTTAAAAATTAGACTTTCAGAAGTCAAGCATGATTAATAAAATGTAACAGTTGTTAGAGAATTCAAACTTTAAGTCCCTAGGAAATAAAATAAGAGTATCAATCTGTGTCATTGAAAATTCAAAAAGTGCATGAAAGAGAGAACTAAAAATAAATTCACACATCAAAATAAGCCTTCCGTAGTTAAGTCTGTTGAATCCCTGATTTAGGTTGGGAAATATAATACGTAAAACATATACTTTATGTACCTCTAGAGCCAGAATTCAAACATCATAAGTTCCGGAGAGTGCAACTGGGAAATGGTTCTTTTATTGGTTTAAATATTATGTAGTGCCACTATAAGATTGACCTATTTTACCGACAGAAATACATGCCACTAACGTCAGCTTTCAATATCGGAAAGAAAACGCTCACCAAAATGTCTAAATGTTTAAATCAAATGGATATTTTCTCTTGGAAGTAAAAATATATAGTAGATTATTTGTTGCGAAAGAGCACATCAAATATTTTGTTTTTAGCAACTATCAGAGGTACTCATAAGTGACATATGGGTTCTAATTCCCTCGATTTGGACAGTCTATTAACTGTTTCACACAAATTAAATGTTATTTAATTGAGGAGCGTATCATCATGATTCAACCAGTCAAGGAATATGCTACTCATTATGAATGTAGTTTCGTGTTCTTCTTCGGGTAATTGTTTTACTTTTCGAATTTTGAAAGTTCAGGAGTGTTTTTGAAGTTTAAAATAATTAATTATAATACATTAAGTTTAACAAAAAAAAAACTCCTCACAAACGTTGGAAGATTGGAGTTACTGAGCAACAGAGTCTTCACTTACTGAAATAGAGTGGCATGACCTGGTGTTTAGGGCACTCGACTCACACTCTGAAGCTCGCGGGTTTGAATCCTGTTTTCGAACATGCTCGCCCTTTCAGCAGTGTGGGCGTGATAATGTAACGGTCAATGCCATTACACGTTGCTAAACCAAAAGTTGGCTGTGGGTGGTGTTGACTAGCTCTCGTTCCTCTAGTCTATAACGTCAAAATTAAGAGCGATTAGTTTTGCGAAATTAAAAAAAAACAAATAAATTTATTGTGGGTTGCACATTGATTCTACGTCCTTAAAATGTTTATTCATCACTTAATTGTACTGTTCGATTATGCCCTTGTTGAGAATTTACAATGTAAGAGAACAAAAGACTTTAAATTCTCGCGCCACCTGTTTGGCACTATCTGCTAATAACATTTTGAGTCTTTGCTTAGGCTACAACTTGTGAGTGGTAATGAGACTTGAAGCCTTTTAGACATTCACCGTTTGTATTTGTTGCGCTTAGTTTAGAAGTAATGACATTTTAAATAGTTTACTACAACAGTTTGGAGATAATAATCAGTAGAATACACTTTCATAGTAATCCAAACGTAATATAAAATTTACTAATGCTTAAGCATTTTGCGATAACTTTTTGGGCCTTAACATTATTTTTTTATATTCTTGTTTGTGCTTTAAAAATAACTTACTTAAACCTTGATTATCCATTTTGTATTTAGAAATAAGGTGTAGAGAATGTAATAATGCCATGCTGATTTTTTAGTGTAGAATGTAATATCTGTTATTTCAGTATCAATATAATTTTCTCATTTCAAAAATTAAGGTACTTATCTTAAGACAATAACTTCACATTTGTGTTCACAGCAATGTTGCAAAGAATAGTTTGATAGATCTATGATTTATTCTTAATGCTTGACGTACATATTTAAAAACGTTTAGAATATAGAATAACAATGTAGCCCGGTGACTAGAAATTTATTCTGGGAAGTAAACTCCTGAAGTGGACACCACTCAGCTAGTCCATTGTGAAGCTTTGTGCTGAAACAAACATATCTTAAATTTGAAATCTTTTTAGTTATGTATGCATTTCATCTATTTTCTTGACAGAATGAATGGCTGCTTGGTCCCATTCTGTACCTATGACTTGCCTAAGTCGCTAGTACTGTTCAGTAACTTCAGTAACTGCTTTGTGTTTGGTTATAATTTCAGTGTACTAAAGACTTAATTTTTAAACGCTTGTGATTAACGAATATTTGTTTGAAAGAACTGATAGTTACATATGTCAAATTGTCGGCAAGTACAGATATAAGTCGCAGCTAAATTTGGTGTATTTATGTCTCTAATTGGAAGATTTTAGATTAGCCAACAGACCAGATAGACTGAAAAAGATCGTGAAATGTCCATTACATCATGTAATTATCACCACCTGCAGAGCATGACTGCTAGGAATACTATAGCAGGAAAATATCTTGATACTACTTGTGGTATAGTCGTTGAATCTAATTATAGAATGAAAGGATTTAATAAAAGCTCAGCTCTATTGTATACCCCTGATGTATATAAACCCTGGTTCTTAATTGGTGCTTAGTTTTCCCCATTTACGGTCCTTCATGGTCACTAAACATGCATTTCTATAGGAGTTATGAATAATGAAGTATCAATCGTCCGTTTATTGAGATTTTCTTTTTTCTTTTGTAGACTAAGACTAAATTAGTTTGAGTTCAAAATAAGAATAAAAAATTACATTCCAAAAAAGTAAAAAAAATGAATGGAAATTTGGATAATTTGTATGATTTAATTTGAAGTTAGAATTTGGTGATAAGAAGTGAGTAAAAGTTGTCTGTTGTTAGGCATCATTATGTACAATTGAAGACTCTGATAAACATATAATATAACATAGCACTTAAGGGACAACAAGAGGTCTGTCACTCCATCAAAGCTGTTCCATTCACCTACAAAATAAAAAACAACCCAAATCTAGCCATGATCAAATAAATATTTATCGCTCCTTCGCTGACACTTCAATTTATTTCATCCATCATATTTGAGGGCAACTTATTCCAAAGGCTAATCATACTGTTAGAAAATTAAAATTAAGTAAACTGAAGATACTCTAATTCTAGGAAAATTCATATTTTGTTCCTTTGTCATACCATTCTCATCATTATACACGAAATACCTGGATATATCAATTCCAATAATAGTTCTGAGCACCTCAATCAGATCCCTAGACCTCTTCTTGTACCACTAGAAACTACTTCATAGATATTATTGCTTGGTTTTTAGAGCAAATCCACATTGGCCTTCATGCTGTGTCCATCGCGGGGAATCAAATCCCGGATTTTAGTATTGTAATTCGGCAAACTTACCACTGTACCTCCGGAGGACCAGATGTATTAACCTTTCCTCGTATGATAATATTTCCATCTTAGGTATCATCCTAGTGGCCTTCTTTGAACTCTTTCTAAGAATATAATGTCATTCTTAAGGAATGAAGCCAAGATTGAAAACAATACTCCAAATGAAGCCTAACCATTGACGTATACAACTAACTGCGTTACCACTCACAACAGCGCAATGTTTGGATATCTTAAGAGACTGATCAAACAAACCAATAAATATCTTTTATTCCATAACACTGTAAAGGTTATTCCCATCCAAATAATACTTATAATTTAAACTATGATAAGCTACATGCATTATCTTGCATTTATTATAATTAATAACATATACCAGGTATTTGCCCAAGTCAAAAATTGATCTATATAATATTGTAAAGTAGAAGTATCATCCTCACAGCCAGTAACGTCGAAGGACTTGATATCATCAGTAAATTTAGATAACTTATTCACCATATCTTTATCTATTCCATAAGTGTAAGCCAAGAAAAATAAATTTTGAGTTATTCCAGCTATAACATTAATCCAGTTTGACTGAATGCCATTTATAACATTCCTCTGCTTTTGATCAAAGAAACCAGCTTGTCCCCAAAACTCACAGATGTATTTTTAACAAATCTATTAAGTAGAATCTTTCTAAATGCTTTCTTACAATTCAAATATATAGACTTCGCAGTTCACCATTATAAAATAATATCAAAGATTAGTAAGGCAATATTTTCCCTTCTGAGACAATGTTGACTATCCAACAAAATAGTTTCTCTCGTGGGACAATGGTAAGTTACAATGCTAAAATCGGGGTCCATATTCCCACATTAGACAAAGCACAAATGCACCATTATGTAGCCTTGCAGCTCTAACTCCATGAATTCACAGACAAATCTTTAGTAAAACTACTTTTATAAACAAATCTGATTTTTATGCACAAAAATCTTATAATTTTTACTAAAAGTCTGCCAAATTTTGTGAAGATATACTTATTACATTAAAAGTTATAATGTGTATAATTTCATGGTTACACGATGGTTGCAAGAATGATCAAAATAACCAAACCTGTTTAGATAAGGTTAAATATCAGATAAATCTAAGTCAAGAGGTTTATACTTCTGTCTTTTTACGTAACAATAAATCAAATTTATAGGAAATTGAATGAAAAAAGATTGTTTGGTTGTTGAGGGTATACAATTTGATTTGATTTGTGTTAAAATCTACATAAAACATATCATATTAAACTTTCATATGTATCTGTTATATATTCGTTTACGTGATATGTTGTTTCTGAATATCAAAGTTCGTGACTTCGCAAAAGTTGTAATGGTAAATGACAATTATGTTTGTCTTATAATTTAGGTTCTAATAGATATGATTTATTTTTGTCTTGTTTATCAAATTAAAATATATACTGTAGCTCTTAGATGCAACGTTCTGAAAAAACGATGTTAATTCTTGAACTTACCACATGCCAATTACATTATAATAGAGTGTACATAACTCATGTTTATTATTCTGTACTTATTTGTGTTTAATGTCAGAAGTCTTTGGAAATATATTTTTTCAATGCCAAAAAGGTTACAAGTTGTGTATACAACTTTTTGTTAACGTTAGGCATATGATTAATGTTCAAAGGTCAGTTATAATCTGAGTCAAGTCTGTGTATATAAAGTCAGTGCGTTTAACGTATTGATCACTTCTTTTTCTTCAACGTTTAGCAAGATATTTATTAAACGTTATTTACTTCATCGATAGACTTAATATCTGATCAGTTTGACTTTATAACTATATTTATTCAATATTATTTTCTATTTTATGAATTTTCAATACATTTATGTATATTTATTATTTCTAATCTAGGATCTTCA
>NW_013666871.1:112268-149415 GCF_000517525.1 Limulus polyphemus | reverse complement strand
GGGTGTGACGGAGATTCGAACCCGCAGATTGCGAGACGAATGTCCTAACCACCTGGCTATTCCAGGCCATGAAGTATGCAACGATTTTAGTAACGTTCCCTCTTCGAACACAAGGGGTGTATGGTGATTGCCCACAATATGAGCGGATTTGACTAACATATTATTTTTGAATTTCTTGATTTGTCAAAATACTAAACCAAATATTTTCGTCATTGGAGGTTCAATGTCTCAAGACCACGTTTATTAACATCTTCAATCAAATTTCTATGCCTCTATGTTCCCCCAAAAAAACTTTAGATTAAAGGAATTACAGAAGGGCTAGTTTCTTCATATTTTCAACACACAGTAAAACACAACCATGTAAACAGCAGTTCGAAATAAATTCCTCGTGTGACATGAAAAACAAAGGGAGGAAGATACATCTTTCGCTGCCAAGAAAAGATGTGCAGGTAAGATTTTTGATATTGATATCATGGGCCTGGTGTGATGGTGATTAGACACAGTTGATGTCAACCAACTTGTATGCCACAGAGGAAGGTGGAGAAAGCCGACAGACTCCTTTTCACTACTCTCTCAGACCCTGATCATGTTCTTTTTGACCTACCATCTGATAACAGCATTACGTAAGCAGCATGAAATTACGTTGTCCAGACTTTTTTACTTGATATTCCTATAAACTGGATATGTTTTCCATGGTATTGTGGTCTATAGAAGATACCTGATTGCCATGGGGTCTGCTGGGCTCAGAAACAAGCCTGAAATATCTTTCAGAGTTATCCCACTCATGTCCACTTCACAACCTTCCAAAAAACTTGTGCAAACACATTCGCTCGCTCAGATGTAAAAACCAGAAGGAGCCTTCCAATAACTTTATTTCCAGCATGTCTTACACAAATTATTCCAACATCATTTGGGACATAATTTGTTTCAATATTGCACCTAAGTGGCAAAGAAGTGCCTGAGATACAGTGAACTTCAATATTCTTGTAAAGCTCTTTTCCTACCATTCCTTGTCTTTCTTAGCTATCATGAAGTAAGCCAAAAGCCAAAAATTCCCACTTTATTTTATTTCTGATCATATTATTGCTTATAAATACCACTCGCTCTAGTGGAACTCATACTTGCTGTACATGGGTCAAGCAGTACACCTATCTCATCAGGTGGTTTACACTATGAGATCATACTTGCTGTACATGGGTCAAGCAGTACACCTATCTCATCAGGTGGTTTACACTATGAGATCATACTTGCTGTACATGGGTCAAGCAGTACACCTATCTCATCAGGTTCCTTGGATCAACAAAATAAATATATACAGTTAGGCCTCTTATAATGGTGATGTGTATATAATATTTACGGGGTTTTAAAGTCCTTTTTCACTCACTATATAGTAACCTAAGTTAATTTACTGAACTGGATTTACTGGATTGAAGCTTTTAGTTAACTTATGTGTTCCATAGTGAATAATTATCTGTAATAAGCACAAAGGGTGTTGTAGTTGAGGTTGTTTGATACAAAACACCAAATAATACAAGTATTGACCAGCCATTCCATAGACAACAAGCCAAAACAATAGATCTGTATTTAGATGGAATCTTGGAATCCTATTTTTATATTGGGAAAAGGGATGATAATATCGCAGTTATATAAATTAGGAAACTCTTCTGCCTGCCAAATTCAGTTAAGATGTATAAGAAGAAAATTGAAAGAGCAGAACAGAGGTGACACATCATCTCATAGTGTAAACCCTGTACTGATGAGCCTTGAATAGACGAAACTGCAATCCATAACAGAGGGTTCGGTCAGTCAAAGAATTCTGTCACAAATTTTATTTTCAATTTTATATTTAGTGAAAGAAAATATATTTGTGATATAATCATTAAGCAGTTGGTTCTTTGCATAATATCAAAAATATTAGGAGAAATTCCCTAATATTGTTCTCACGCCTAAATTAAATTAAGTTACTAAATTAAGTATATACGTATCACCTTTATAAGAAGCCTGGGTGTATTTCTTTGGTTTGAGGACTCATGGTGTGCTGAAACTGAAGTACACAGCAGAGGGGCGGCAAATCCAATTTTACATTAGACCCTCTACATCACAAATTATACCTTCAATTTTAACTTTGATGAAAATAAAATAAATTTGTAATATAATCAAATAAACAAAATTGTTTGGCGCATACAGCCTTGGTGTGTTTCACCATAAATCCCAAATCAACCATTCAGTCATATTTACCTTGACCACGAAGCAAATGCTTCACATTGGAAATGTTTGATCAGCTCAAGTTATCTTACGAAACACTTGATGCTGAAGGAATTTCTTATCAGATAGAACAGTTAGGCAAGATATTGTTCACCTTTTCCATTGCAAACAATAGTTTACTTCTACATTGTTAAACCAAGAACCTTAACTGAAGTACTCAAATCACTCGGCGTCCTTGTTCAAACTATTACATCGTTAATAGCTAAAATAAAAAAGCAGGTTCCTGTATGATCTTAGTTCTTTTAAAGAAAAATAATTTGTACGACTTGGCCCAATAGTGGGTGTATTTTTCATTGGAAACATAAGAGTGAATACACTTACTAGTATAATATATGTTTATTCTGTATATAATAGGTTATCTCGTGTGAAAGATATTTTTTGATATTTAAATTATGTATTTTTTTCTTTGTGGATTTACTAGAGTTTTTATGATTAATTTAAAGCAAGCAGTTGTATAAATTTACCTTAAACAGTGTATACTTTTCTGAATAAATAAATAAATGTATTAACGTTTTCACTTAGATTAATCCAAAAATGAGAAATGGTTTACTGAATTTTCTTGAAGTTGGTATAGGTAGTTTGTTTCGGTGCATAATTACATATAGGACTATGTGCGATCTGTCCAGCCTGGGGAATAGTATTGGACAGAATAGGACAGAAATAGTATTTCATATATATATATAATATCTTGCACGATCTTTATTTGATTTTTGTTTTTTAACAGTATTTCCTGCAACTCCTTCAGTTAATTTTATAAAATTATCAATTTGAATTCAACATCAATAAATTGAAGCAAAATGGTTACTACTGTAATAAGATTAATAAAAATAAGACAATCCAGTCTTAAACCTTACTTTCTTTCACGTGCCATTAATTTTGTATCCTATAATCTTCTGATTAAAAATCGTAAATTTAGTAAGTATTAAAAGTATTATTTCGGACACTGTTAACTACTTGACAGTAAGA
The DNA here is from genome assembly GCF_000517525.1 of Limulus polyphemus. Lineage (NCBI taxonomy): Eukaryota > Metazoa > Arthropoda > Merostomata > Xiphosura > Limulidae > Limulus > Limulus polyphemus. The sequence goes on along the minus strand of NW_013666871.1, from coordinate 146,184 downwards.
ATACCAGATGATTTTTTTTAAATATATGAGCTTTTTATTAAAAAATGCTAGTGATAATATTCTAATAACTGCAATCTCATGACATTATCTTTTTCTAAAATGCTCTGCTGTTCATCTATTTTTTTATTACCTATTACTTTGCTTAGTGGTTACATCGCGAGTTAAGTTTACATAATTTTATACATGCAACTTACAATAGGCCTAAATAGTCTACGTAGAAAGTGTCCTGAGGAAAAGCATTAGGAGAATTATCGGGCTGTAAAAATGATGAAATACTGTGGAGTTAAATGTTTATTTTAGTATAAATACGACTGTAGTCTTAAGAGATACTTCTGTTCACATCACTATACACTCACCACTCAACTAGAATTGTACATTTTCTATCGATATTTGGAGAAACAAGTAAACTGAACATGTTCCCCAAAAGAAAGAAAACCACTAATGATACCACAAGGACGTTTTCGGATGGGTTGGGGACACGCCTTCTTGCAAATGGGGAAATAGATACTTTTTTAATACCCCATAGATGATTCATTATCTTATGGACAGGGAAGACAAACAAATATTTAAATAATGTTAAAAACGAAATAACGAACACTATAATTATTTATCTAGATCCCAAAGAATGCAAGGTATATAATTATAATTAAAAAGACATACGATTATTGTCATTGTGTTTGCGAAAAAATCTACCTGATTTACACAAATCCAAACGTATTTAAAACTATTTTAGGCAGTAGAATTTTACCAACTTTATTTTCTTAAACACCTAGTAAACAAATATAGAATATAAATAATACTTAGAAATTATTTTCTCCAGATTGTGTTCTTCTCTCCTCGTAATTCTTTATGGGAATGGGTGTTTCGTGTGTATTCAAATTGATAAAATAAATATTTCTTGCCAAAACTTTTAATTAAATAAATAATTTTGTAATATCATACTAAGTAATCTTTTTTTTAAAAAACAGTATCAAGAAATTTGAAAACTCTTGCAACAGACACATGTTCGTATTGGTAATATTTTTACTCTACTATGCTGAAATATACTCATAAACATTATTTGATCAGAGTGGATGGAAATACTATAGAAAAATCTAAACAAGACTGCCAACTTCTTCTTGTGTCCAAAATGGAACACTTTTCTAGCTTTCAAACTCACTTTTAGTCCCTTATGTTACCTCTCCATCATAAAATTGTATACCGAGTTTAATAATGAAGATGAAGACGGTAGATGAGGCAAACATTTTTATTTACAGAAGGTTAAAACGATTCGGAATACATTCGGAAGTCCATTTTCAGTAAAGTGTGAAAAAGAAATTACGTTTTTACTTAATATAATTAAGTAAAGTTATAATAATGCCATTAACTAAGGTACTTGAAACATTTGAATAAAGGGTACAAGGAAGAAAGTGAAATATTATATACTATTTAACGAAAGTAACAAAATCACATAGTACAAGAAATATATATATATACTACGAGCAACCTGTTTAACGAAAGTAACAAAATCACATAGCACAAGAAATATATATATATACTACGAGCAACCTGTTTAACGAAAGTAACAAAATCACATAGTACAAGAAATATATATATATACTACGAGCAACCTGTTTAACGAAAGAGGAAGAAATGGGGAGTAGGGGTCAGATCCAAGTGCCAACCTCAATACGTTACTACTTAGTTAAGCCTGTGAGTCTATGTAAAGAAGGCATATCAAGAGGGTAATTTGTGGACTGTGTGATTTGGGGTTGGAATTTGTTGTTAAGAGAACTGCTGCTTAGTAGGTAGAAAAACAGTTTTGTAGCGGGAGATTATTCAAAAGCTTAATTTATTTTTGTAAAATACAGTAATTTGAACAGAGATTACAAAAATTATGTTTAGCAGAGATATAGCTCAGTTTTGTTTGAAGACGCTAGAAATAAACCTGTGAAAATTCATGTAAATCATTTCACGTTATACAGGTGAAAGTGATACCTGTATACCGTGAAATAATACCTGTATAACGTGAAATAATACCTGTATAACGTGAAAGTGATACCTGTATAACGTGAAAGCAATACCTGTATAACGTGAAATAATACCTGTATAACGTGAACTAATACCTATACAACGTGAAATAATACCTGTATAACGTGGAAGTGATACCTGTATAACGTGAAAGCAATACCTGTATAACGTAAAATAATACCTGTATAACGTTAAAGTGATACGTTATACAGGTATTATTTCACGTTATACAGGTATTACTTTTACGTTATACATGTATTATTTCACGGTATACAGGTATCACTTTCACGTTATACAAGTATTATTTCACGTTATACAGGTATTACTTTTACGTTATACAGGTATTACTTTCACGTTATGCAGGTATCACTTTCACGTTATACAGGTATTATTTCACGTTATACAGGTATCACTTTCACGTTATACAGGTGTCACTTTCACGTTATACAGGTATTACTTCACATTATACAGGTATCACTTTCACGTTATACAGGTATTACTTTCACGTTATACAGGTATTATTTCACGTTATACAGGTATTACTTTCACGTTATACAGGTATTATTTCACGTTATACAAGTATTATTTCACGTTATACAGGTATCACTTTCACGTTATACAGGTGTCACTTTCACGTTATACAGGTATTACTTTCACGTTATACAGGTATTATTTCATGTTATACAGGTATTACTTTTATCGTCCTATCTCTCCATTACATCATGCTAAACTATTTGCTCTTCAAACTCTATAAACGAACAATAACATTATTATCGCTAATCCGGGCAGAGGTAATGACATTGTCATTATAGGGGGAAAAAGATACATAGAACCATAAACTTAATGATCGTATAATTTAAGATAAAACTAGACACTAATTTGCTTTATTTAACTATTAGGAGAAAAGAGTATATTCTATTTTAACTAAGGACCTTAAAATACCAACATCGTATTTCTTAAACAGTTTCCACCAAATTATCTCATGCGGTACATAACTGGTATTCTTTACAGCCTTCTAAAATATCACAGAACTGGATATCCTGTGCGTCCCATTCTCTCAGCTGTAAGTTCTTGTAATTACAACCTCGATAAATATATTGTTCATATTCTTAAACCTTTAATTTCCTCGCCTTTGCTTTTGAAAATTCTGATAGCCCCTTTGCCGATCTAAGTGTCATGGGCAGCTTTGATATTCAATCTATCTACTCCAATTTCCTGTTGATGAAACGTTAAATTTGGTCGTGAAGATTTTCCGTACTGCACAGTTTGTGCGTATCTAGGTTTCACCCTAAAACAATTCCTGGAACTTCCTTCCCTCGCCACGAAGCTGAAACATTTCCTCTTTATTAATGTCATTTATAACCCGAGAGATAGAATCTCCACGAGGCGAGCGATAGCCAATAGCTTTCTTTATTACCACGAACGTAACTAGATAGAAAACTGCTCACAGAAATTTAAACCTGTTCCGTTAGAACGTTATATTGATAATGCTTTCATGGTGTTTCGAATATTTATACAGGTTAAATTTCTTACTTGAACCCCTAACAATGTTAAGTTCACATACGAAATAAATTGATTCTTACCTTTCCTTTACATCAGAATTACGAAAGTAGGCAAACAATTCCCTCTTTTTATCGTAAAAAGACTTTTTCTGGCTTTCATTAATTTCTACAGTTTTATCTTTAGCTTCTTCAAACTGAATTTTTAATCTCCGACTGACTTTCTAACCAAATTAACTCAAAAAAAATATAATCTTTCTTCACTTTAACTGTTCCTAAATTCTGTCTTCCAACATTCCAACTTAACTCGCAAGTTTCTTAACAATAAATTCCACCCCACTTCCCGCCAGTTTAAACTCATAATCTGTCATCTTTTTATGTGCTTACAAGCAATAGTAATAAACATCTATTTTCATCATAGAAACGTTAACTTTCAATTTCAGCTCAGACTAATAGATAGATCTCGTCTCTTCACATACAAAAACAGAAACCACAGGTCACGTCATTTCATATAAGAATTTTACTATTATAACTGCAAGATCTGCAAAACTTGAACTTCACACAATAAAAACCTTGAACAGAAAGTAGAAAGCTGCCAGGCTCTTAATGATTTACAAACATCCTTAGGCCTAAAATTAATCTAAATACTTTAACTTAGCAACTAGATTGGCTTATATTTATAACGTGATGCAATTATATATTTTTAAATAATCTACAACACGTATACATCCTATATTTTACCTATGTTTCAAGCACCTTTGTTAGTTCTTTTATTATAATACTATCTAATGATATTAAGTACAATCATAACATTATTTTCAGATTTCGCTGAATATGGATTTAATGTACTTCAAAACGCCCAAGCCTTTAATAAATAAAAATATTTCATGCCTTCTGAGCTGTCCTCATCTTCATTTCTAGACTTATATTTCCCCAGAATGAACTCGTAAGCCGAGTTTTGCAATTTATTTTACTATACTAAATGCACTTCCGCAGGGTTCCCGAAAGTTCTCCTTTTCACGTAAAAAAGAACCGAAATTAAGAGTAACAAATATTTTTATTTCTTGCTTTTGAAGTATATACGTCATGCTGTGTTGTAGCCTACAGAGTGCATAATTCTTCTCGTGATTCATGGCAAGCATACCTTTTATTGAGGTGACAACAGTACAAATTGCAACGTTAAGCGTGCCTTATATGACGTCATATTAGTATCTACTTTCTGACTGACAGACGACAGACACACTACTGTGGTGAAAATGGTTAAAACAGGTGACACCTCCAGGCGGTCTTCGGGCCACTTTCTGTGAAATTAGGAACATATATGGTAATATATGTCTGTCTGAGATTTTGTTTTTTATTTCTGGACTTAAGGATTTTCGAAAGTAAGGAGATGAGGATGTAATGAAGAATATCCTCCTAGCATTTAAAAATTATATAACAGCTATGAAGAGTTCTTAAAAATTGAAAATATTTGAAAGAAAAGTCGAATCTCTAAGTTTGGATGCTAGTATTTTTATTATTCTTTAAATATAAATACGTGGATACCGAGAGGGAGTATCTATCTAGTACAGGTACTACTGGTAATATTGGTATTATTATTTACATATGAGTACGTGGATACCGAGAGGGAGTATCTATCTAGTACAGCTACTACAGGAAATATTAGTATTATTACTTACATATGAGTACGTGGATACGGAGAGGGAGTATCTATCTAGTACAGGTACTACTGGTAATATTGGTATTATTATTTACATATGAGTACGTGGATACCGAGAGGGAGTATCTATCTAGTACAGGTACTACTGGTAATATTGGTATTATTATTTACATATTTACATCAGGTGTTCAGTCTGTTTTCTTCTTACCTTAAATCTCAGTCATTTAACTACATTCAGATTTCATTCACATTATAAAGTGTACCTATCTCATACTTTCGCGAAAATCAGTTTATGTGGGAACATCACAACATCAGTTATCTATCACGTGTTCCTCCAGCATAGAAAATGCATTGCTTCTATGTGACAACAGCGATTACATTAACAACAATTATTTCATATGGTATACTGGTCACGTCCCTGACTATTACATCCTTGATGTCTAGAATTGTTCGAGGATTCCCATGGTACATATGTAACATCAGTTACCCCACCCCCCAACCAGAAATTAATTGGTTTGACGTATATTGAACAAGGTGACCATTCACAGAGAAAGTGAGATAAATTGGTTCTGTCTTGAAAGTGCTCACACATGACGTGTTTCACTTGGTTATCAATATAGAAATGGTCATGAAAACCATACTGTCTATCAGATTTCAATGCTACAGCATGGGAATCATATCGAGTGTAACGTTGCATGATACTGTACAACATTGATTTTCCAGGTTTCCAGTCCATGTATCCAACAAGAAAGTCATTTAGGAAACCACAACCACCCTGGATTTCTGGAAGAAATTTAATCTGTAAATTAGTTTTCAACAAGATAATTCACTTGCTTGTGTTGACAAGTCCAGAAAGGGTGAGGTCTACTTTGTCAGTCCATAAGATATTGGCAGGCCATTGGTCACTGATTTCCAGTTTTCACGAGAACTGCAACACAAAATCAACACACTCTAACGTATTCTCTGACAGCTGCCTTGGTATTACACCCTTTGGTGTAATAACACCAGTTCACTTCTTTGTACACTTGTAGGTTTAAGTTGGTTAAATGAGTTACAATACGATCGACGAACCAATTTATACAGATGGGAAATATGCGAAAGAAATCACAGTAGCACCCCTGGTGACAATTGTGGTAACTGAAGAAATCACAGTAGCACCCCTGGTGACAATTGTGGTAACTGCATACGCATTATACCATTGACAACCCTGTGCAATTCCATTTTTCATACAGTACCGTTTGTTAAAAATGGCGTGCTAAACTGTGAAACTTTCTTTATAATTACCCTTTTTATATCTTCGTTATTACAACCATCCCGTATTAATAATATCGCAACATCGCCTTTAATGTAATTATGAACTTTATTTATTTATACAATATTTCATATTATGTATAAAATATACATGTTAATATGTCAAATTGTGTACTATTATATATACACATAAACACACTACGATGCACATATTCAGGATTTACCTTCTTGACTAAAAAGACATAATGGGAAAAAAATTACTTACCATAAACGATCAAACATTGCGGATTGTTAGATGCTTTAAATTCATTGAAGAGGCGACTAGGTGAGTGTTATTGAATTAAAATATTGAATAAAATATTGTTAACAGGAATCATACTAAACAAATATTTCAGAGTGACCTCAATACTGGAATGTGGTTGTGATTATTATAAAATTAATAACCTATTTATAATGAACTTTTATCATATAACATGCAGACAGAAATATATAGTATAATATATATAGAAGTGTAAGACAGGTGAGAATAAAAGCGTATCCATATATTCTGCCCAGACTGGCTTCCCTCTGGTTAATAGTTCAAAACTATGGAAGGTTATGCCTGAACCCCAGGGTCCTCTGACCTGATCTTTGGACTTGCGTGTCGCAAAGGTTCCGGATAAGTTGTAATGTTTATGTTATTTTGAATATCACGGTGATACAAGAAACACAATACAAAAAAACTGATTGATAACATTTGTGTATTTTTTTTTGTATCATCAAAGCAATGTTTTCCGTAAATGAAACCGGAAAGAGAAAAGTAAACTGTATATGTAAATTATGTCGTACGTGAAGCCCCCTGTGGCACAATAGTATATCTGCGGACGTATACCGCTAGAAACCGGGTTTCGATACCCATGGTGGGCACAGTACAGAGGGCCCTTTGTGTAACTTTGGGCTTACTAACAAACAACAACAACAACAAAATCGTAAATAATATTTTTTTACTAAATATTGTTTCTGGATCGGTGTATTACTCAGTTGTGTCTGAAACTAGAAATGACGTTTAAAATTCGATTTTATCAACACCAAAACAACACATCAACTCAATTTTATTTTCACAATTTATAGCGCTTTCATTGCTGTTTGCTTAAGCACAAAGTGTCACAATAGGCTATCTGCGCTGTGCCCACCATGAGTGTCGAACCCCAAATTTTCGGCGATATAAACCCTCAGTCTAACTGCTTAGCAAGTGAGGAGAGTGTTCATTGTTAAGATCCAGTTTTGGTTGTTAGATATAGTTTTTACTTATCAGATTTTCTGCATTTTAATTTTATTATTTTTGTTCCTTTTGTGACAGCAGCACTCATAACATAATAACTTACATTGATTAACTTGCCCGAATTACTTTTGTTTGCTTGTCAGGTTTTGCATATTATTGACATTTACTTCCTTCACCATTTATAGTATTCTATCTAAGTGCTATATAAGATTGTTTGTTTTAGAAGATTCCTGCAAAATTGCATAAGGTCTAGCTGCACATAGTCGTCCCTGAGCTTTAACAGATAGGCTATAGGAAAGGTCCTGAGTTTTAACAGATAGGCTATAGAAAAGGTATTGAGTTTTAACAGATAGGCTACAGGAAAGATCCGGAGTTTTAACGGATAGGCTACAGGAAAGGTCCTGAATTTTAACAGATAGACTATAGGAAAGGTATTGAGTTTTAACAGATAGGCTATAGGAAAGATCCGGAGTTTTAACGGATAGGCTACAGGAAAGGTCCTGAGTTTTAACAGATAGGTAGATAGTCGACAACATATGTAGGCAATTCTTGACCTACATCAATCTGTTTGAATAGTAGAAATTGCCCGTAAATCTTTACGTTCTCTCTTTTTCCCAAAGTGTGGAATGTGTTTTTTCGGTAACAGGATATGAAACGTAAACTCTCGTGTTCGTAGTCAGAGCAACCTAAAACAAGGCCACACCCGTTAATGGCTTAAGATTAACATATTTCAGCTTAGAACTCATCAGCTTAATAAAGTATATCATGGTCATATTGTATCTATTTATTTTTGTCCATCGAGTTGAAATAATGATTCCTACAATAGTCATCTTAATAGAACCAGTAAACTGGTGTAAAACTATCTTGAAGGCTTATTACTGAGATGTATAGTTTTTCTTTTTCAAAGGCCTAAACTATAAAGACATCTCATCTGCATCGTTTCAAGTTGTTTTTTAATTAAACTAATAAATACAGTTTATTTGTCATATCGAAACAGGTGACCTATTAAAACCTACATAACATACACTCTATACAAAATGTTAAGGCTAATGTTTACGTTATTAGTTTGTTCAGATATAAGAAGTTCTTTATTCACTGGTAAAATATTTCTATAATAAGTTTTCAGTAAAGAAATCTTGAATTAAGAATCAAACCTCTAAAGTAACTTTGTAAATACACCTTCTGCCTACATACTAGAGGTTTTCAGAATCAATATGACGCAATGTCCTGGTTATATTATATATACTACCATTTTCACATTTCCTGTATGAACTTAGAATTACATCATACTCACTGGAATACTCAGTTAACACGTATCAGTGAAGGTTTGTCAACACATTAAGAAAAGCTCTATAACTTCTGAATAATGTAGTTTTTAGGTACAATACTTCTTCTCGCATTGTTGTGCATTCTTTAAGATATATTTCACTTTATAGGTATCGCGTGTTTCAAAAACTTACTATTAAATAATAGTGTGTGTGTGTATCTTTTGGAGTGGTAATCTCATGATGTGTCTTTTATAGTTGTGCATTTCTCTTCCTTCCTTTGGGCATGACCAACAGTTTCATAATTTCAGTTCAGTTTATTCCTTCCGCTTGCATGATCTATCGTCATCTATATATATACATATAAAGTTCCAAAATCCTTGTGTGTCTGTTTGTCTGTCTGTCCGTTATCTAACTACCTTTAGGTCGTTGGAACAATTTCAACCAAACGTTGTGGAATGATAGTCTGACACAAGAGGCATGCCATTGGTGTTTAACAACCACCTCCACCTAATTATTGCTGTTATTGAACATTTATCATCTTTACATAAGTTAACATTAAATACCTTCATAGATGGTGCTACGTCCTTACACCAAACAATCTATTAAATCTTCTATAACACAGCACACACAGTGTGGGGTGGAGGCCACACAAACGTCCTACCATTTTTAAAATTCATTTAAAGTACATTATTATGATAGTATACGAGTACATGTGTCATCAAAACGTAGCTAGCAATCCATATTTTAATATTATGTAAGTTTTAACTAATTTTATAAGGAAATATTTAAAAACAATTCTCAATTTCACTTAGTATAACATTTGCTCCCCTCTTCTCTAATTTATTTACCACCCTTCAAAGAAGTACGAAAAATAGTATAAATTACTCATTATAATATTGTTATTATTTCCGCAAAGCATAATTTTTAAAGTATTCAATCTTATTTGGTTACAGAGCCATAAACTAGAAAATCAGACTCTTCTTGCCACGCCTATCTATCACATTCTCTCTTTCATAAATTGCCAACAGATTTTTTTTTTACGTTTACTACTACAGTACTTATAATCAATATAAAGTTTAAACCTATGAAATGAGTATAACATTACGTTATTTTCTACAGAGAGAATTGCCTATTTCTCTTCCAGTTCAAACTTTATTCCCACGGGAAACACATCGAAGAGCACAGCTGAATTTTTAATGGCTCTTGTCGCATAGTTAGAAAGCCAGAAAAACTGTGATAGTTATAGGACTGGTTTTTACATGTTATTATTCTGTGTTGTTTGATGCATTATCTAATCAAATGAAAATTATTTAGTATAGTAGTACCATTAGTATAAAAAGTAGGGTTACGTTTCATTGACAGTCCACTGCAAAAAAAAAAAAACGAGAAGACCCAGTTAAGTAGTATATTTTTGTTTTTCTTGAGTGTTCTTTATTTATTATTATAAAACTATCTAAAATTTAAAAATTAGGAACTTTTTAGGTTAGATAAAGTTAGATTAGGTAAAATAAAAAATAATAACAAAAACTTTCACGAGATACGTTCGTGAGCAACTCGCGAGTAGACCATGCGTTAAATAATTCGATAAGATAACGTAAGCTACACATTCGACGAGTGATTTTCAACTTATGTGGAGGGATTATTGGTTAGAAGAGGCTCAAGAGCAACAGAACAATGAAATGTAAGTAGAAACAGATGTATGCTATTACGAATATAAAGCTATTTAGGATTATAAAATTTAGTTAAAAAAGTCTTATCGAAAAAAAATGAAAATTTTAGGAGAGTTTAGAGACTACACAAATGAAATTTGAAAAGTTTCAGATGAATAAAAGTATTTTTAATCTTAACATGAATATCACTTTGCTCTCGGAGTAGTCAACACTTTAACTCCATATATTCATGAATAATTTTGTTCATTGAAAAATATCATTTTTCACCTACAAAAGCAGTGTGATGTTTACTGAAATCATGTGAAATTTTGTGAAAATACACAAAACATATTAGAAGATATTGTATGGAAACTATAAAGGTAAATTTGGGGTCAATTCGACCTAGCCTGTAGCGAGACTGTGAATAAGCTTTTTTAACGTTCAAAGGGCGATATTTCTGAACAATATGTATACCATTATAAATACATTAGAGTAGACTAAGGACATAATCTGTCACATTCTACCACAAAATCAGTGTTTTCATATAGCTTTACAAAACTTTGGTTGGCCAAGTTAGCCACAAATTCTAAAAAGTAAGAAACTGATAATTTATTGCTAGAGGACTCGTATGGTAAAATACTAAGTTACAATAAAATAGTAAAATAATATAAAAATTCGGAATCCGCGGTTATAAACATAGAGAGAGAGACACAGACTCATTTATATAATGTCATCTATCACTGCATTAAATAATCTCCAAATCAGTGATAAGAAACAATTCAAAAATAATAATGACGTATCATTTTCCTGAGGCGTATTTAATAAATATTAGGTATATAATAAGATTACAGTTGTACTTTATAAACATATAGACGTAATTTTTGTTATATGTGTTAATGTAAAATTTCTTTCTTTCATAATAGAAAACACCTTACCCTCATTCTTAACACAAAGTGTGTTATTAAGTTAGTAAACGCATAAAAGTAAACACATTTATCAAAATAGTATTACATGAGAAAACAGAATAGAGGAAACTACTGAGCAAAGTCAGCATCTCGAAGATGTTGACTCATCAGGAATATAATACCCATGTTAACGTTTGTGCGCATTTGCATGTAATTTAACTGCATAAAAAAATATGGCAGCAAAACTATTTGAAGAGATCCAAAAGTGAACGAAGGAATTATTTTCAAATTAGAAAGTTTATAAGTAAACCCCATTTAATATGTTGTGCCTACTGTGTATATAAAGAGAGTTGAGTGCATCATATTAGAACTACATTGAATATGCTAAGCAGCAAGTCATGTGACAACCACAGTAAATATATAGTTATGGTGGAATGGAATGTATCAGAATTAAATTTGAACATTGTTTAATATTTCATGGGTTCTGTGATGCTACCTGAAATTGATTGCTTTTGAGAAGGGTAGTATCAACACTTTATGAAGCAAATTATTCATAAGCTCAGATCATAAGGATGTGTTCAGATGGAGGATTTAGAATTTTCAAGGTGGACGCATAGTTAATTGAAAACAAAGAAATATGGATCAACGTTGGGAGCTTGCACCATTCATAAATGAACCTTCACAAGTCATACCACAGCGGTGATAATCAAAGTGCAGTGTATTTAACAGATAAGCTTTCACAAACAGACTTATTAATGACAAAAGTTATCAATGTACCCCAGGCAATAGTATGCAACTTAAAAAAGAAGCATATCTGTTTGCAACGAGGCTATACGTGTATGGGTTCACCATTTAAGTTGTTTGACGTGAAGCCTATAGAGTTTTGTGAGGTTGGACAGTTGAAATAGGCGCTGGAAAACTGCCCTCGTATATTAGATAGCTTATGGAAAGTTATCAGGGAGGGCTGTGTGCTTTGGACGTGACATCCTTATGACTGAGCCTTTTACAATGAAAACTATAAACTATGTTTCTCGGATATTATCGGGATGCATGATCACCAGATTGAGCATTACCGGACATTGCTACGGGTGTAGAGGTTATAGAAGATCTAAGAAAAGCTAAATTATACTACATCTTTTAATAACTTTAATTCTATACGTTTTGTGAAGTGTTGCCATTATCAGGTTGTCAAAGCAAGACAAGAGTAGCGTGGAAAATAAACTTTGTGTGATGTGCATTCTTCCAAATACTTTTCAGCCACATATGTATCGTATTTGTTGCTACGAAATGTTCATATTTAGATTATGTGCTGATTGTGAATTACCGAGTATATCTGTTAATTTAGTTGCCATTAGTTATTTAGGTAAATTCGTTATATTGAATACTGGGTAGGTATTAATTAATCTAAATACGTCGACTTGTATGTAGATGGAGTACTGAAACATTGTTCAAGAAATATAACGAGGTAATATTCTTTGGAAGTTTAATTATCAAAAGTGTTGTTAATTTCTAAGTAAAGTTTAGGAGCATGAACGAATAAGAAATGATCCATAGATTACCAATTCATTCTTGTTCATAAAGACCCACATGGGCTCCTTTACTCAACACACAGTCTGCTAAAAGAGACTTTTGCCTGAAGATGACCAGAGATGATTAACTCAGTGAGACGATTCAAATGAATTAATAATTAGTAGCACTTGACATGGAACATTCTAATTGCGAAAGCTCGCTCAACAAATACATGAAATTATACTATTATGTAATTTGAAAAACTATGATATCTACTGAACCAAATATATTTTAACTGATATGAGACAGAATAAATCAAATAATCACTGAAAACAGTCCATAAATGAAATGATATTCAATAAAGCTAATAATTAACGTTGTTGAAAATGTTCACGTTTTGTTTGAGATGCTTCATCCTATTTATATTATACTGTGTACAAATATAGTGTTGCACAAACTTAGCATTCAGCTGGTGGTAATTATTTACATCATTTCTCAATAACTGTATTATACTGTGTTCAAATATAGCGTTGCACAAGCTTAGCATTCAGCTGGTGGTAATTATTTACATTATTTTTCAATGACGGTATCCAGATATTATACTACACTACTCGTCATTCATAATTTTAAGAAACTGCATAATGAAGAAAGAGTAGTCTTCAGTTTTCTGAAATATAACTTAAATGTTCTTTATTATGAAGTTTCTTATATATGTTGTCAGCTTTCTAAATTTATGTACTATTCAAATGTGCACTAATTATTGGGAATAAACATCACTTTTTTACAACAATCTTTACAAAACTTTATATTTGATTTTTTGATTCTTGGAAACCTCATTATTTTTGCTGATTTTTTCATTCACATTAGAATTCAGTTCCTTGATATGGAATCTAATATAATTTATTGATTTTCTTATTACCGTATTTTTAGGAATATAAGACGCACCCTTATTTTGAAGACAAAGTTTTGGGGAAAAAAAGCTACAGTCGCATTTGAAAGATTTTTATTGAACAAAAATTCAAGTTGATACTTTAAAAATTAGTATATATTGTTCTAAACACAAAAGAGCTCATTTGAATCCAAGCCAAGCACTCCAAAACTATTTTTTATTTGTTAAAGTTAGGCCTGAAACGGCCTTATTCTGCTCCACATTGAACAGGGATCGTCGTGTATTTACAAGCTTTTTCACTCTCATCCATTACTATAATTCGTTTTTTCTATTATTTAGGGAGCATTATAAATAGTTATGTTTTTAAAAGAAAAAAAAACTTCTATTGTTATAAATAACACATTCAATTGAACTAAACTATGCATGCCTGTTTAAATATATTTACACATGGCTTGTGTATATAGTATATATACATATATATTATCATACCTTCGGTGTATAGGACGCAAGCAGATTTTGACATCAAATTTTGGGGTAAAAAAGTGCGTCTTATACACCGAAAAATACGGTATTTTTGTTCTTTTATATGACAAACCCCATTCTGTAATTTTTTGCAAATGTCTTTACTATAATTTTTTTTCAGATTGCTATATTAATGGTAATGGAGAAGAGTGCATCAATATTCCAATTAAAATAATAAAAAAAAACATGGTTCTCTTTCAGCCAAAATAGTGGTTGTAATTTTAAGTTAAACATCTAATCCTGGTAGGAGGACCTGTGTCAGCAGAACGTTAATGAAGAGATTAGAACATGAATGAGATAATACCTCAAAGGACATAATTGGATTGTTTAGAGAGAAGAAATAATTAGTTGAAAAAGATAAACCTGAGTTCATCAGAAAAGAAATTACATATCTCATTCCGAAGTCACAAATTTTATTTTGTACTCCTTATAATATACAACTTGTTTCGTGACTTTTTTTTGTCACAGGTACAAACATTTATTCTAGGAATTTGAAATAGAATAGAATATATTCCAGATGTTTTGACTGAAAGAAAATTTGTATGGAAGATGTTATTCATCAAAAAAGGTTTGTAGTTATATAAAAATCGGCAATGCATACTTTTAGCATATATTCCCAAAATGTGTGCATGTAATTGATAAGGTTTAAACTAAGATTTGTCTAGATTTAATTCAGAGGAATTAGTAAAAATCATAGCGTTTTATTGAAGAAATTGAATGTTAAATAATTGCACGTGCTGTAATTTCAAATAACTTTTAACAACAGATTAGAATATTAGTTTCTATGTTTAAGCTCGAAATAACAATTTTAACAAATTCCAATCGCAAAGAATCATATAATTAAAGTATAAAAATAGTATTATGACGTTCTACGTTATTATAAAACACTACGTATATCACTTTTTTAACCATAATGTTCAGTTCAGTAGAGTTCATTAACCATAATGTTCAGTTCAGTAGAGTTCATTAACCATAATGTTCAGTGAAAATGGTTTCACTGTTTATTCAAGAAACTCATATCTTGCTAAAATGGGATTGTTTTTAGATGAAATAAAAAAGGAAACCAGTGATTAAAACTTTTAATGATTATCCAGGATTATATAAGCAACCTGATTATTAAACTGCTATATTCAAGAAAGTATTTTCCGCAATGGTACAAAGATATTTGAACTATGTGTTAAAAGGTTTTAGCGAAATATACTTCGTTGCCACATTTACTGACATCACTATTTGAAGGATGTGAAAAATGTTTTCATCATGTATTTCTACAAAACATAGTTGATAGAAGACTGCATACATATTATTTAATTGGACTTCAATTTTTACCATAAATACAATATTGTATTCAGTAAGCAACTGCAATTCTAATATTAAACAATTACCTCATAACTTACTTTTCAAAGTTTAGTTCATTAAAGTCTTATAATCTCAGTATAGATTCGCCCAAGTAATTGACATTTGCAATCTCAGAGGCAGCTTTTGCGATGTATGGGCTAAAATTCCAGGTCAGAGACCCAGAGGTTTAAGAAAAGTCATTTCTAATTTAGAATTGCTAATCAGAGTAAGGGTAACTAGTCAGCGACTGCAGCCATTTCATCAACTCTTTACCGAAATATGACTGTTACAGTGATAATATCCCTATTACTGCAAGTGTAAATAATGTTCAGGACATATGGCGCTCGAACGTTGGATCTTCAAATCTGCAACTGCACCACGCCAACCATTTAGTCAAGCCAAGTCCTGTGGTCGTAAATTTAGATTTGGTATGGAATAATTTGACGGAACATACATATTAAATTATATTGAAGTTTAGTTAGTACGCAACTACTTTGTTCAGTCAATAGCATCTTTTTCATGGATTTTGGTCGACCTGTTTAGCATGGTGATGGTGAGTGGTGTCATTCACTAGACTGAAGTTATGGACAATTACAATGGCATTTGGCAAAGCAAAGGGGCATAAAAGGGGCATTTATTATGTGGAGTTGGTACTGCCATTATAAAATACATTGACCAGTAGTAATTCATACTCACACAATATTCTATTACTTAATTAAGTAATACACCATGGCCTTGTAGGAAACTTGGGCTGAATCTGTTTCCACGTGTTTTCGAAATGAGTGCAGGGTGAAATGAAATTCGTCTTTAAAATGAATACTGCTCACGTATAACAGGCCCATTGGGTGTGTTTTTCAAAGCTTGAAAGCTATTGTATCTAGCACTCAGTGGAATGTACTTGGCATACAAACTGGTCATTTTCTGACCATTTATACACTGAAGCAATGTACAGTGACGGTTGAGAATGTCTTAGGTGGTAACAAACCAGAATCTACTATATTGTTTGTCTGCTTGCATTGGTTCTGGCTCATTTAGGTACCTGAATAACTGTACCGTTCGTTTGGGAGTTTCAGACACTAATGATATTTTGCCACAATATGCTGTGATTGGTGGGTTCTTAATCGTTTGATGACTCTAAACATCAGAGGAATATAAAGATGTCTTAACCATGGCTCATGAACGAGTTGGACCACTTTACACTGTGGCTCGTTTGAAAGTAATAAATGAAACAATATTAGTTGAGCCCACTATATAAAGCATAGGAAGTGAATTTTTGGTTCAAAGGTATATTAAAAATGCTAATATTATTATTGTCGAATTAAAGTATTAGCAACACTTCTAATCTGCTTGCTTGCTAAAACCGAAATCCATCTCTTTAATAGTATTATTTTACGTGCAAAGAGTATTTTTATTTTTGTTTGTCAATTATTCGAAAAATAACCGACTAATAAAAGAATAAACCAAATATGGTAGTAGGGTTTAAAATACTTTAAGAGTGGGGAAAACGTAAATATAAACAACTGCTGATTAATTATTTTTAATTTGAATAAACTGTTTCAAATACACGATATAATTAATAATGACAATTATGCAAACGAACCTGTAAAATATCTCAGCTAATTCTGAAATTATAAAATAAAATGGAATCTTTATGAATCACGCCACAACTTGAGTTTGATATTTTTGGCTAATAGGCTTTCTAGCTTGACTCATTCCCATTGTAAATTTCAATAATAGTTGGTTTTATGTTTCAGCTGTATGATTGATAGAGTGAACGAATCTCAGTTGAAATATAGTGTGTTGACTATTTTGATTTTTCTGGTTGCATTATTGTCATTTTTCAGTAATATTTGTGTCCACCGATTGTATTCAATTGAGAAATAATTATAATTTTAATTCATTTCTGGAAGAAATCTTTTGTTTTAGAACTTGGCATCCAAAAACCAAAGGTTTATTGCTGTTGTAATATATTATGTAAATTATTGCTATTTCCTCAAGACTAGTTCATAAAGTAAATATATATCGCACAAATGTGATAGAAACGTTCAGTTTCTATACAGTTACTCTATAGTAAATATGGAACATGCGTTTAACTTTTTCTTGAAGAGAACAAGAAGCAACGAAGAAAGTTTTACTGGCGCCAGGAAATTGGAAAAGCTTTCAAAGTTGTTTCCTTGCTAATAGTGTAAAAAATATTACTTTTGTATATATATATATATATATATACATGCAGAACAACTAAGATCCTAATGCATACCTAGGTTTGCTTTGCAATTCTCTTGCTTGGAATATACGTCCAATGGTTCATGGTTGACGTCCCTTTAGGCTTTTGTGTACTACAATAGCGACGTCAAGTCCTACTATTCGCCCATGTATTGGCTATATGAAGCGAAGGCCATTCTTATATAGCACTTCGTGTAGATTTGTCCGCGAATTCTGGAAATCATTGGATAATATCAATCAGATTAGGAGAACATTACGTATTAATTTAAAAATATTATTACATAGAATGATATATAAGGCATTATAATGAGACCAAAACTCAAAATTATTCTTGAATTACAAGTCTCATTATAATGTTATTTTTTATTTGGATTAAGTTCATTATTGTTTTGTAGTGCTGCTGTTAATCGCCTATGGACAATTAATGTATTTCATAGCATTAGCTATATTTATTTTCATATAATTAAAAAAAATGAATGTACAACCTGGGCACACATGTCTGTTTTGTACCTGCGTTGTTTCTTTCCTTTCTTTTTTTTCATGTTCTCCGTAATTAATTATTGATGTATATATATATATATATATATGCGTGTGTGTGTGTATTTGTATACATCCATGCACGTGTATGTGTATGTATTTACATGCATATATAAGTATTACGCAGCAATTACGTTCATTTAAAGGAAACGGAGCTTTCATTGTCGTTCTACCTATTGATGATTTAACACAAGTTTATAGAGCCAGGCATAAAAAGCATAAGATGTCTTTCATAAAAGGCGGACAAATTAGAGTCCAAACTATGTTGTGTAAAAAGTGAAAGTACATTAATAGGAAATATATTTATAAAATTAAAACCCTCACAATGCTAGGGATACATCGTCTATTTGACTTAATGTCTATTCACATACACTACACATGAAATAAAAATAACAAAAAATAAAATAAACAGGTTAGAACATCCGTATCTGTTTGTTTGAAGTTAAGCACAAAGTTACACAATGGGCTATCTGTGCTCTGCCCAACACGGGTATCGAAACCCTTTTCTAGCGTTATAAGTCTACAGACATTCCGCTGTGCCAGTGGGGGGCAACATCCGTGTCACTAGGGATGATACATATATCCTGAAATTGGCATTACAGCTCCATATAAATTGCACACTTTTACGAACAGCGCAGAGAAATCTAACACGTCAAGGTCAGTTATTATTACTACTAGAAAACAACAACAACAGGATATTTATATTTCAATTTTAAGAAAGATGAGCTGTAAAACACTCACTTCTACGTTCCGTCCCAAAGCTTCATTATCCTACCATTTAGAAAGTAAGAACATTTTTAACAACAATACAATCAGAATGTACTGAATGTCTAAATGTACATGTTTCAAGTAGAACGCTTTACAGTATTCTTAAACATTTATACCATTTATAGATCAGCCGTACAATATGTCTATTTCAAGATAATTTTGTTTTAACGATTTACATGAAGATCAATTTGCAAAATCTCAGTTAGTTTAAATGATTAGAAAATAGATGGTCAAATGCAGAAAATCTGAAGTTCTTTGAGCTGCTTCATTGTACATATAAAACACAATGGAAAACAATATGCAAGGACCCATTTTTAAATACCTATTAGAATATTATCTCCGTTATTAGAGTTGTATTAATTTTTCTGTTTTGTATGATTAAATATAACATTTATGGATTTGTATGAAGCTTTAAATAAGAATAAAACCAGATTTAAGAAACGTAATACTTGTTATTTGAAAACATAAATTCTATAAGTAATCTAAGTTAGTTATATAACTAAGAAATTCTGATTTCACTAAAATGGTATTGCTTGTATGAAAGTATTTTTGATGTATCCTTATAAAACCAGCAATATCATAAGACAGGTTTTGCTGCTAGAGTTTTGCAGAATTCATGTATTTAGGCTGAAGGTGCTCGGTCAACTTGAAGTGCTATAATTAAGTCACTGAACAACAAGAAAAACTATGGTAGACAAACATGAATCACACCTTACGTAACTCTTTATATGAAAAATTTAGATGTATTCTTATCATTGACTTATCTGTGTAGTTAGGTCGTCTAATCACACCTTACGTAACTCTTCATATGCAAAGTTTAGATGTATTCTTATCATTGACCTATCTAAGTAGTTAGGTCGTCTAATCACACCTTATGTAACCTTAGATAGGTCAATGATAAGAATACATCTAAACTTTGCATATGAAGATGATTAAACGACCTAACTACACCTTATGTAACTCTTCATATGCAAAGTTTAGATGTATTCTTATCATTGACCTATCTAAGTAGTTAGGTCGTTTACTCACACCTTATGTAACTCTTCATATGCAAAGTTTAGATGTATTCTTATTATTGACCTATCTAAGTATTATTATTGACCTGTCTAGCGGCAAAAGGATCCCTCTTAATACTGGTAAAATAAAAGTTCAATAGTATTAGAATATCTGGAATTAAAAATGTTTGCAACAGACAGACATGTGCCTTTTTGTTAAAATATATTATTTCTAGTTTGTAAAGATATGTACGAAACTAAAGTCATGTCACTTTATAATAATTTAAATCCATATGATAAATATTTATTGACAAACCATAAATTGTATTACACTATAACATTTAATCTTAATACTTAACCAAAGAATCAAGTACATTTTTCACAAACAAACATAGTTTACAAATGAAAATCCTTTGATAATCTTAAAAAGGACCTTTAATTAAAAATCAAATAATTATTCTTTCAACTTTTATAAATCCATTACATTTACTGTTTATCATTACAAAACCAATGTGAAATCACACACTTGACAAGCATACTGAAGATATACTGAAACATACTTGAAGCAAAACTTCAAGATAAGCTAATATACTATAAACATCTTAACATATAACATACTGACTTAGCCTTCAAACAACCCTTTGTACATTATTTTCATATCATTATTTAAATTAGGGTTTATATTTTTCATTTCTGTAACATTATTTGGAAACAAACACTTCATTTGTCATGAGACATTTTAATACATCGTACTAAAAACGTGTTACTACATAAATAAATGAATTGAGGATTCATATATGTGCACAATAGTCCAACCTAATTATTATGTGACACCAGCAGTATTATGTATTAAAAATACATGTTCAGTGCATTCGAGATTTCAGTTTGTAGGCTCAGAAAAACTAATTTATAAATTATTTCAAAACAGATATTTTTCTCACAATGTTCCAATAACATTTATTATATTTTCACTTAAAAAGTATAAAATTCATCAGTTACAAATCAGTGCTGAGATAATTACACGTCTAGTTTAGTATAGAACCATAGTAACAGTACTCGACTATAGACCTTATTGGTACCGTCCGCCTTTGGAACCTTGGTAACACCATCTGCCTATTGTAACAGATCCTTTGGTATCAATTATGATATCACCCCTCCCCTAAGACAGCTGCCCCTTCTGATACCACTTAATGGAACTATGACTCCTAGCAACACACTCTCTGTTGAGTAACACTTGAACTATGATGTCATGTGACATCTCCTAGCAACGCGTTCTCTGACAGCAGACAACTTTCATCGTTCAATGTCATGGCGACATGAAAACTTCTGTCTGTCAAGTGTCATGGTAGCCTAGCAGCATTCCCTTGACAATTCCCTTTCTGTTTCTACTTCATGGAACTATGAGGTCATCATTGCTACCCCTCTCCTCCCTCAAGGCATCTAGTCAGCGTGAGTATTCAGAACATATCCCTAACTACTTATCTGGAATAAAAATTGCTCTCAAACTTAATACTCATTTGTTTTGATCCTAAGTGTTTCTTTACCTTATGATAAGTCAATGTATGCTAAGATAATTTTAATTCTCACTAAAATGAAAAAGAACATGGCTTTATACTCTTAATAGGGGTAGAGGGTACAATAATTATCTTCCTCATATGCACAAAGAATAGCTTGCCAGATAGTGAAAGTGTATAGAAGGAAGATATACAGTAAAAAATAGCTTTAATTAAATTTATATTTAACTACTTGTTACATACGTTGATACCATTCTTCTTAAGTAGAACAATGAGTAAACATTATATGTATCAAAATATAAATCTCATCAAAATACTGCCATGGAAGACACACACACACTTTCAAAAAGTAACTATCTGTTAGTTTAAACCATATACAATATACTTACTTTAGTTATATATTATTTACATAACACATAATAATGATGATGATGTTTTTAAATTTTTCATATTTATCACATAAAGTATGAGATTAAACTTTTGTAATGATAAACATATCTATAAATTTTTAAGTATACCATTATAATATGAAAGTATAAATCATTTCATTCTGGAAGGATACGTTTTTAAAAATATTATTACAAACGTTTGTATTTCTATTTACTTGTAGACTACATAGAGTGATAGAGGGAAAGAAAGGCACTCATAGACACCCTCCAATATAAAACAATGTGGACTACTATCCCATTTCTGTTCAGCAGATCTGTCTTATGTGGTATGTAAGGCAGATATATGGTGATGTATCGTATCTAAGAGATTTGAAATCTGGGCCTGTAGGATAACACAACACTCCTTACGAAGAGTCTTGATGATAGTGTCCATGATTAATTATTGGCTCATGTCCAGCAATTTTCTTGGTCACAGAAGAATTGTAATACCTTTACCTTCCAACCAGGGTTTTGCAAGTCAAGCTGAATAACCGCCATTGCATGAAATAATTCTTTATTTGGAAATCTGGTGTTTAGCATAGACAGTTTGAAGGTATTGCTCTAAACATGTAATGTATAAAGAAGTAGTGGGTTTCATCTTACATAACACTAGTTGTGATCGATCAGCTGTTATAACAGAAATAACGCTTATTTCCCTTGTCCCTGAAGGGGGGAGGGGAGGATATTACAATCGGGTCTGTTTCTCTGTGTGTGCCTGTGTTTCCACGCGCTTATCTCAAAAACTGATAGACTGATGTACACGAAAATTTTACACAAGATGAAAAATCAGTATGGGACAGCCCTTCCCAAATTTACTTTTGATCCAAATCTGGATCCGGATTCACTTTGAATGGGGAGTTGGGAAATTTCGTGGTTTTGGGTTAATAACTCTGTAAAGTGAGATCAGATTTATACCAAATTTCATAGGCACATTAAGTTTGAGCCTCCTCATCAGACTACAAAAAATGATCCGAATCAGTGATCATTCTGGATCTGAGTTATCGAAGGTAAAACTTGACGTTATCCAATATGCACGTATGCAATCTCTAAAAGCAGTAGAAGAGAGAAGATATTCAATCTCTCTGATTGTTCTTGTTTTCTTGTGGCTTGCAGGTGGTTCAAAGGCATTTTCTAGAAGGATGGTCTCACAACCTAGATGTGTGTTCACTATCAGTGAAATTGCAAATCTAGACTCGTTTATCAAATGCTATGATATCCCAGTTTCAGCTTATGGGCTTGAAAAATACAAGAGTGAAAACCTGCTATGCAATTAATAATAGCCCTAATGATGACGAGTGCTACTGACTGCTTGCTCTCCCTCTGAATATAATTCTACATAAAGAATGGCTATGTCTAAATCTTGGTTCTGTTACTTAAACACTTAGTCCATTTGTCTCATGAGATACAGCTCAGGTTGGAAATAGCGAATACCACTTTTAACTTAAAGTAACATCGTCATTTTGTATCTGACCTTTGTATTTTTGTAGCTATTCAAAGAAAACAAAATGGTGAAATAATTGAATATATTAAATTTAGCAAATTCAAAAAATATGTAAAATAAGTTTCAATTAAAGCTCATTTTAACAATTCATTCAAGCATTATCAAATGAAGCAAGCATAAAATATGAAGATGAGAATCTCTGAACTTACATAAATTCCCATATTTTTCTGTTAGAGTAAACTTAATACAAGGGAAAATTAATATTTTAACTTTCTTAGAATAATATGTAGTTAATCTCTTTTTTTTCAATGAGAGTAATGCCAGAAAGACGTTTTTTAACAATGAATGAGATAGTTATGTGGGTATACCATCATTTTTGTATACCTTAGTTATTCGATACTTTTCTCAAATTCCCAAATTATTTCAGGTTTTTTCTTACTATAAAAGTCGTTCAAGAAGACTGCTAAGTTGTTTTGCTTCAGATACTGACTGAGTCACCAAGGATATCACATGTGTTCTCCATTAGAGGAAAGTATGGAATATACTATTGAAGTGATCTGCTCTACTGGCAACTCAAGTCATAGCCTAAGGGCGTGATAACCCTTCTGGACAATAGGATTTACCACAGTCACTTGGATAATGCATGTGCCTGGAAAGAATGATGAAACTGTAAATATATATTGCCATATTTTCTTTTTTAATATATACTGAGATAGATTGATATATATATATTGATATTGAAATAGATTGATATAGAGTGCAAAATTGACAAATCTTTGATAGAGCTAGGATTTTATTCTTTCGGATTTAAAGTTTAGCATAGTATTTACAATTCTTAGTTTGCCTCTGACTATAGCATATTTAGATTTTGCATTTGTAGGCTGTGCACAATGCAGAAGCAAGGATCTCTTTCTCTCTTCAGTCAAATACACAGCCACTTGCTCAAGAGTTAAACTTGCCTTTGATTGTTATAATAGATATTATAATGCCTACAAACTTATGTCTAGTCTCTTTCTTGTAAATACGTAATGAAAAGCAGAACAAATACATGAGTTACCCAACGAAGTATTACATTTCGAATCCTCCTGTTTTTAGAGATACTGCAGCTACTCTGAAGGATATCAGCATTCCACAGAGTAGGTAGGAAGGAGAAATTTGATGTTATGACTGTTAACACTGATATTGTAGAGGACATGGCAAGAAGTACAAAATTTACTGGATTTCACTTCATATAACCAACAATTTATTGTCAATTTCTCCAAGATCTTTGTACCACTGTCTTCTCTGAGTGTTTTCACAATTTTATGTTTAACAAGGCATTTTAGCAAAAATTAAGTGGCTTAATTATTATTTGATATTGAAGCCAGCAACAGTGGAATCAGAGCAGTGTTTTACAATTGGAGGATAGAGTAAAACATGCAATAGTATATGCGAGTGGTACACTCATTATTCCTTAATGCAGATACTACACAATAGTATATGCGAGTGGTACACTCATTATTCCTTAATGCAGATACTACACAATAGTATATGCGAGTGGTACACTCATTATTCCTTAATGCAGATACTACACAATAGTATATGCGAGTGGTACACTCATTATTCCTTAATGCAGAGACTACACAATAGTATATGCGAGTGGTATACTCATTATTCCTTAATGCAGATGCTACACGATGAATACAGAATTGATTGCAGTTGTAATTTTGAAGCACCCTTAACACTACCAATATGGCAAAAAGTCCATCTTTCGAGTAGGCCATACATTGCCTATAACATTTAAGAATCCAAGAGGGATGATATCGCTATCATTTTATACCCAATATCTCCAAGATCTCTGTATCACTGACTTCTCTCAGTAATTTAACAATGCTATATTTACCAAGGCATGAGAGCCAGAATTGTATGTCTGAAGTCGCTTAAGCGGAAGCTCCTCTGCTGGCATAGCCATCAAAGGACTTTAAGTTATAACTTGATATTGAAGCCAGCAATAGAGGAATCAGAGCAATGTTTTCACAGTTGGAGGATAGATACATGCAATAGTATATGCGAGTGGTACACTCACTTTCTCTTAATGCAAATACTACACGAACAATATAGAATTGTTTGCAGTTATATATATTTTTAATTACCATTAACACTATCTAGCATGAGCACTCCTTGCCTGACAGCAAGGCTAGAAGAGGTTAAGGAATGTAATGCAGATGCTCACAGCTAGTAGAACTTGTATGTATATATTGTATAAATATAGACTGAAGCCAGCAACAGTGGAACCAGAGCAGTGTTTTCACAGTTGGAGGAAGGAATTAAACATATAATAGTACATGCATGTAGTACACTCAATGTTCCTCAATGGAAATATTACGCAATAAATATAAAATTGCACACAGCAAGTGGAACTTATATGTATATATTGCCATATTTTCTTTTTTCATATAGACTGAGATAGATTGCTATACATTCCAAAATTGATAGCTATTGATAGATCAATGATTTTATTCTTTTGAATTTAAAGTGTAGCATAGTGTTTACTATTCTTAGTTTGACCCTGTTTGTCAAATTGGTATCTACTAATGATTATTGACTGTTGTTGAGATAAATATTTTCGGTAGGTCATGCAACCATAAGATAAGAATATACTGTAATGCGTGGTTTCACCATTGTGTTATTTCCACTTGATGATCAAAATTCACAATTTTCAGGGGGCTAATTTCAACAGATACCTGTTCCATGATACAAAATATCAAGCGGATCTTTGCAAAGTTTTAATCCTGGTCGACCTGTTATGTTAAAAATGTGTTGTAATGTCTGCCTTAACCATTGTATGATTTTCACTTGATCATTAACATTCACACTGACCAGGGAATTAATTTCAACATTTATCTCTTTCCTGAGTTTTGATGGGCTAGTGAAGTCGTGCACTTCACCATATCACCTCCAGTCCAAAATTTTGTCAAACAAAGTTGACACAAGCTATCAAGTGTATGTTTGTAAAGGTTTAATCCTGGTCGATCTGACTGGTATAAACACTTTCCGTATGCCATGCACAATTAAACAGAGTTGCTGGTTTTAGATGTAATGTAGAATCGAACCCAACTACATGTGTGTCAAATTGTCCAGAGGAACACTTGAACTGGCTGAAATTTGAGTTAGCCAAAGTACATGACTGATTTTTGTGTCAGCAGTTTGGAAATGCTGACATACAACAGAAGATAGCTTATTACAAAACAGTGAAAACATGTTAATTCTAGCATGGTGACTGGGACTTGTTATGGTATCTACCATAGACAGGGAAGCCACTTGGTTCCAGCTAGATGTTTTTGTACTTTATGCACCAAAAATGAGATAGAGTGGCATGTATAACTAAGTGGAACGTATTGAAAATCTACAACCATATGACAAGAAAGTGTTGTAAAACTTGACCTTTTTTTTTTTCACTCGATCAACAAACTTGCTTTCTAAGCAATCATGTGGCTCTGTATAACAAACTGTATGGACTACATTTCTGACTTCCACTTCATTTTCAGTTCTCAATAATCAGAACGACTAGACCAAAAGGGTTCTGAAACCCTTACTTTCTGAGAAGAGTATTACTACCAAATATATCAAGTGATAGCTAATGGGTTACTGCACAGTTATCGTGCCTAGTGTTCAGATATAATAACTAGAACATCATCCATTTGCATAACTGAAGATGTTAACTAGGAACTCAAAGGTTCAGATGAAAAAGCGTTGTATCCCATATTTTCCTAGCTATTGAGTGACCTTCTGTGATGAAGCAGTAGTCTGATACTTCATGATGAACGCCCATGATCTCGCCAAGTGCTGGAAGTTCCCCTGCATATTGCTCCTTGGAATCCTTCTGTACACTTGAGCATGTACCATATTTCGATTTATAAGCAGTGAAAGTTGTACTCTTGGTAAACATTGAGTGTAAATCAGGATAATGGAAATATGAATGAAATAGTTTTTGAGCCATTAGATTTGTCTGTATTTATTTACCTGTGATACCAATTGTAACAACTGATCAACTCGTTTTTGGTGATCAAATATCGTTTTAGTTTGGTACTAGTGTTGACAGCCATATAGTACAGTAAACATATTTTATTGTGGACTATTGTATTTAGACTAGGATCGTAAGAGAGCGTGTTTGATATATAAGAAAATAAAAATTTAAATGTTCGTCATCACTAGCAGAATTCTAGTTAAATTCTGTCAGTGTTTATTTATTTTTAATGTCAGTAAAACATGTTGAGTTTCATTGATTATAGATGTCGATATATTATTTACCAGAACTATTGATATATAGCTTATCACAGTAACGAAAGCTGTTACCTATAATAATGGCATATGACAGCAGAGGCAGTTTATCTATGGTTACTAGTATATGTGATAGCATATAATGTAGAAATATATCTAAATGGCCACATAGGTGTCAATGAATACGTTTGTATGAAGTCTTGCTGCATACATCTATGGAACATTACATTGAATCATTCATGAGTGTTGTATGACACAATTGAAACAATCACTTAGAACATAATTCGTAAGCAATGTTTGAATGCAGTAAAGTATTTGATCTGGATATTACGATATCAAAGGGTGAAGTTCACTCTGGTTATTGGCCTGTGAAATGTTATTTGAAGATCCAGTAACATAGTTAATTTCAATAATTCACTTGCTACGGGTAGGTCAACATGTGCATATCATGACTTTTTACTGAGTTACATTAAAAATGTAGATAAACTACTCTGTTATCAATGTGCGTGAATAACCTTAGAAAAAAACCTAGTTAAAAATGACATTTTAATATTATGTAAGTTTTAACATGCTAGTTTTATAATTACAAAAATTCTCAATCTCCTCTTGCATGAGAATCGTGACATTTGTTCTCTATGTCTTCCTCCTTCTCTGATTTATCTACCACCCTTCTCTGAAATATGGAGTTTAACATAAATTATTTATTATAATATAGATTTTACTAAGACAAAGTCTAATTTTATATCCTTCAATCTTATATTTTTATGGCATCATAAACAAGAAAAGCATACTCACTTACAACGCCAATCTGTCACATGCTCTCTTTCACAAATTGCCAGTAACTTTCTTCTACGTTTTATATTATATAATTTACAACCAATGGAAAGTCAGTGTTTTAGCCTTTCAAATGACATATAATGCTACGTTGTTTTCAGTACAGGGTATTGTCTATTCGTCTTCGGTTTGAAAGTTTATCTAGCAGTGTAGCTGAGTAGTAGCTGATTAAGTAGCAATGGGAATTATTTTAAACCTCTTTTCTCTTAGTTGCCAGTTAAATTATAATAGTTATGGAACATTGTTTGCTTTACGAGGTATGCTAGGAAGTAGCTCTTGCATTACGTAAAATCAATGGAATAACATGAGCTATACATTTGTCAAGTGATTTAGAACTTATATGGTGGAAATATTAGTTGGAAAAAGTTCAAAGAGAAATAAAACAATACACTTAAGCAGAAACAGATGCACACTATTACGAACCTTAAAATATTTAGTATAAACAGTTGTAGTTTTCAGTTACAATCTGCAGTCATTCTAAAATAAAGGGGTAATTGATATTTATTTCGTATTTTTATGATGGTTAAAATGTCAGTCAAATCGATTGGATCCACATATAGTTAGTGTAGAGATAATAACAGATAAAATATAAACTTTTACTGATATTTATTAGGAGGTCATAGAAGTTATAAAAATGAAATTTGAAAGTCTTCAGACAAAGAAACGTATTTTTTATCTTAATATGAAACCATTTTGCACTCAGAGCAGTCAACAAACTGACTTGATATATCCACAGACAAATCCTTGTTAAAAATACTTAATTAATAAATCTGAATTTTTGTGTCAAAAACTTTTAGTATTTACTCAACGTTTGCCATGTTTCGTGAAGATATACATACCATATTAAAATTTATAGAATGAATACTCTCCTGATTACTTTGTGATTACAAGTTTAGTAGAATATACCAACCACATATGGAAAGAAGTAATGTGGAAGATACAATATTTCAGCTCCAACACTACAAAAATTAGGCAAGTAGTACATTTTCATGGAAAGAAGAAGAAGAATGGTTAGACTCACACTATCTTAGCCAGAAAACCCAGTTTGACTTGTTGTTTTGATTGCAGTATCTAATAATATTTCAACTGGATTGAATGGAGATTGAGTAGGTAAAATTATCCCTGTGAAGTGGGAATCACAAACAAGAGCAGATATGATTCCAAAGTTAAAATTGGTGTACCTAATATTTTATTTAGTTTGATCGAATGTTTTTTATCGTGTAAATTGAAATATTCAAGAAAGTATACAGTTTTCTGAATATTTTCTTAACATTTCAAAACAACGAGCAGTTATAATACATGAAAATTCCTACTGCATAGCTGAAGGCAAGAAATAATACCCATATTGTATTTTATTGTGCTTGTCTTTAATTAGACTGACTTGTATTTGAAAGGGATCCAAAAAGGGAAATTAGATGTTAGTGCTAATGATTTTCCATAGTTAAAAAATCAATTAGTGCCTGTTTGGTTATTCGTATGTATAAAGATGTTTGTAATATCATCCTCATTTCTTTCTAACTGCAACAGGACTATTGGAAATAACGCGGCTTCTTTGAGGGATAACAGTGAACCATTTTTATTGCACTTAAAACATTTGAGAGCACAGATATATTGTATTCAAGTGCCAAACCTGATGAAGCCTTATTATTATGTGTCATTCACAAGTTTTAGGTATACATTGTCTACAGGTGGCATATGCATGAGTAAATGTTAGCCTATAGGAATGTTATTTGAATCGGCAATAATTTTAAATCTACAGTCCTAAAGAAAATTTGTGGATATAAAAAGTTGCTGTAACCAAGCCATTACAGCCTCAACTTTCAGCTTTATGAAGCTTGTGGCAAGGTAATTTCACTTCGTCGGGTCACGAGATTACATCTCTTGTAATCATAAATTTACATAACCTTTTTCTACATTAATAATATATGTACGTCAATGTAAACGCAATCAGCTAGAAGGTGAGTTGGTGTTTTAGTGTATATATAAAAATTCATAGATAAACTAAACTATAGAAGGAACAATAAGTGAACAAATCCATAACAAAAAATAATAACACAACTCGCTATCTCACAATTTATATCCTAAAGTGTTACTGCCAAGAGCAGGCTGCTTGGTGATTGGAAGCCTGGGTTCTTTATAACACGAAAGAACAAGCTGCAAAAATACAGAGAGGCTCACAGTTGGAAGGAGAGAAACATTGGTTGTAAGCTAGCCAAAGACTCAGTAGTCACTGTGACCAAGGGATTCTTCATCCAATAAATATGTAAAACAAGAAATCCACTGCTGTTGGGGCTTTCATTGGCAAGCAGCTGTCCTTTTATTCTTGTAAAGCATGTTAATGTGTATTATAAATTCCTATTATTTATTTATTTGTTTTATTTTTTTATTCTTTGGATATATATATATTTAAATTGTGTGTATACATGTGTATATACTATTTTTATCTATGAAAGTTCTCACTTACGTTTGTGTAATTGTGTATATGAGTGTCCGTATGTGTGTATTTATGGTGAATTTTATTTGGTATTTGGGTTTGTTTGATGTTCTAATGTTTTTATTTGAAATGTTTTCTTCCTCTATTTACTTTTATTGAAAGTGTCATCTTACTGTATTAAGTATTTATTTGGAAAACTTTATATTTTTAATTTTAGCTTATATTTATATATGGTCTGTTTTAGAAAGATTTTTTGTCTGATGTTTATTGTTTGAATAATTTTTTAATGTGGTGGTTTTAACATGTAGTTTTGCTATTTTTTTTCGGTATTGTGTGAAGCTTTGGAGAATTTGTATTTTTCATGCTCGTTTTAACTTTGTTAATATTATCTTCGTTAAAGCGATTTATTTCATATATCTCATTGTTTGTAATTTAGTCATCATTAAATGGTCTGATGTTACGTAAATTTGTTGTTCTGTGGTCTTTTGTATTGGGTGAAGTTGTTTGCCCTCTATTATTTGTTTCTATTGTAGGGAAAGTGCTTTTATAGAGACAAAAGCAAGTTACTTTGATTTATTGACTGATGTTTGAGTTAAAATTTCACAGGTTATGATATTTTAAGATTTAAGATGGCTGAGTCTGACAGGAAATAAATGGTAGAGAAAAATTTGAAGTGTGAGCATGTCATGGATTTTATATCTCCAAGGTTACTAGATAAAGTTTCAAATGATCAGTGTATTTCGGTTTTTTTTCTTAATATAGAAGTCAGTAAAGGGGAACACCTAAATTATGTACAGCACTGGCTGAGGCACCAAGGAATTCATATGTGTTTTCTATTAGGGGAGATCACTGTAGCATGAAAAATGGTATATATAGAAATTATAATCAGCCCTACTGGTGAGCCGTGTGATAGTCAAAGATATGGACACCTCTTTTTGACATTAGAAGTGACTCAAGTTACATGGATAATGAGTATGTTTGGAGATGGAAAACCCATGTTTTAAAACCATGTTTTAACCCTTTAAGACACATTGAGGTAAACTGTTATAGACTGGCATATTGGCATAGATATTGATATATTGATATAGATTTTCCTACAGATATAGAGATCTGTAGATACAGCTTGCAGCCTTTGGGCCTTGGAATTGGTTCCTTCTGACTTAAATTTAAAACACAGTGTTCGTTGTTTTTCTTTGCTTGTGCTCGATTAGAACACCTTCAAGTTCTGCATATGTAGGTTTTAAGAGTGCACAAGTAAAGAAAGCTTCTTCTCCTGCCTCTCTCTTGAGTTTACAAGTAAAGAAAGCTTTCCACCTGCCTCTCTCTTGAGTTCACAAATAAAGAAAGCTTCTCTTCCTGCCTCTCTCTTGAGTTCACAAGTAAAGAAAGCTTCTCTTCCTGCCTCTCTCTTGAGTTTACAACTAAAGAAAGCTTCTCTTCCTGCCTCTCTCTTGAGTTCACAAGTAAAGAAAGCTTCTCTTCCTGCCTCTCTCTTGAGTTTACAAGTAAAGAAAGCTTCACCTCCTGCCTCTCTCTCTTGAGTTCACAAGTAAAGAAAAGCTTCTCTTCCTGCCTCTCTCTTGAGTTCACAAGTAAAGAAAGCTTCTTCTCCTGCCTCTCTCTTGAGTTTGATTGTTATAACTTGTGTCCACTCTCTTCCTTGTAAAGACTCAGTTAAAGGCAGGACAAACACAGGCATTGAAAATTATCCGCAAAATTATCAATTCGAGAACCCTACTGTTATTTTGTAGATTTTGAATGCTTATCTGATGGAAATGAAAGTAGGACAACTTGTGAATAACACAAGAGTAGTGTGTGCATGTTATATTTAGCATGTATCTTGATAATTGTTTTCCTTGGAGATATTATCATGACATTTACATTTTATGAATCTATTATATTAGTTTCTGTTTAATCAATGCCATTCTATCAAACTAACATAGCATTAAGTGTAGCATAGATTTCCAATTTACTTACAACCATAACCTAAATATAAATCTAAGATACTTTCCTATATTACAATTAGCAATATAGATTAAGAATACACGTTTACTTTTCAATATAACTTCGCCAAATCTTAAATGTTCTGCCTCTCTATATGTGTAAGCCTTACATATTTTGATTGAACAATAAAACAAATTCATATACTTATGGTACACTAGGTCAGTAGTGCTCAAAGTATTTTTTATATCATATTCTCATTTGAAATATACATTTTATTACGTTTATTAAGTTTTAAGATATTATATAATATAAGGTAAACAGTTTCAGTGTCGCGCCAATTTAGTGCGAAGAATGGTTTGAGTGTAAGATATGATGAGGTACATTTTTTACTGATATTTGACACAGAAACTTGAAAATCCCACCCCCACCCCTGCTGGCGCACGAAGTCGTTTTTTATTGCTATCACAGCATAAAACACTGACTCACACAGGTATCCTGATGTGAAAGAATAATGCACGTCCGTCGCTTTTCTTAAGATGTCAGGGTATTCTTTGTGAACTAGCATCAAGACATTCCTAAGAGGTTTTGACTTAAATTCTATTTACAGTGTTTTATCACTGGATAGTTCTATGAACATTTTCTGAGCTGCCATTGGCAGATGAGAAGTTACGCTGCCAGTAACTATATTCTGGGTACAATTGTGTTTTCCCATTGATTCTTAGAATTGAGCTGTAAATTGAAATTGAAGTTTTCGTGATGAATAGAAACAACGTCACGAAT
>NW_013666871.1:105868-111345 GCF_000517525.1 Limulus polyphemus | reverse complement strand
ATAATTTATGTCATTTCCTTCCAAAAATTCACCCAAAAAGGAAACATTTCACAGTTTCCCCTTCTCAAACTGGTTTTTCTACAGCACACGAGTTTTCCGAAATACAGACACCTTGTCACTCAGCTGTAAATTATTGCTATTCCGACCTTGCACTGACAGGTTAAGGTAATAGCATTTATAGAAACTATCAGTCAAGTGGCACAGTACTAGAAGCCACTCTTCATACATAAAATGCACTGAAAAAACAAGGTTGCAATCTATAAAAAAATACTTCCCGAGAGATAACCAGCGCACCTCTGTATGCAGCAGGAACTTGTCGTACTGAATCTTATTTCTCTCCTAAAAATTTAAAGCAGCCTGCTATTCAAAGCTTTTGATTGCACAAAGTTCACAACATTGACAACATCTTGTAGCACTATGTTTGCTTCAGGCTGCACTTTCTTTG
The DNA here is from genome assembly GCF_000517525.1 of Limulus polyphemus. Classification (NCBI taxonomy): domain Eukaryota; kingdom Metazoa; phylum Arthropoda; class Merostomata; order Xiphosura; family Limulidae; genus Limulus; species Limulus polyphemus. Next base: position 110,900 of record NW_013666871.1, on the reverse strand, counting down.
AAGGTGTGTTTTCTTTGTGTGATGCAATGAATAAATGTAACACCTGGAGTAAGGGTACGTACTTTATGTCGGATCCTTTTTGTTTTTCATAAATGTAGGTATCCCATCAGTTCATCAAAATCATCACGTGCCGTCTTCCTCAGGAAGGTTAGTTGTCACAGTCCTCCACTTCTATCTGTTCTGTGCTTTTCTCACCAGGTATTCATATTTTGTTATCTCAGTCCACTCTTTAATATTTGTTATTCTTGGTATTCCCCTGTATATTTTCCCTTCTATTTGACCCTCTAATAAGACTCAAGCACAATTTATCCAAGAAAGATTGTCTGTGGTGAAAAGGTCATTAACAGGAGATGGAATATGGCTTCCCCCTAGCTCTCCATTTCAGTGCTTAGCAAAAAGAATTCTTCTTCGTAACAGCCTTAAAAATACCAGAATTTGAGCTAAATTATGCAACATCTGTGACTTCACCACGTTTTATGGTGAATTTCGGACTAGTCTGGATGCGTATTGTCAATTAAATTTTTATATCAGAGATATTACATTTCTATGTCATATGATGAAGGCATAGACTTGGTAGCCTCATATATCTCTCTCCTTGCATGATCTCACATATCTTTAGAACTAATGTCTCTCATATATTGTGTGGTTTCGTAAGATGCTTTTTAAAAAGCTTTCAAGGCTTATGGTGGAACACTGACCTTCTTTTGGAACAAGGTGATTTTGCCTTTTTAGTTGTTTCGTTTGCTGCTTTTACCCATATATTCAGAGTGTTTGATTTCTAAACAAGTTTGTAAGTTTATTTGGCTTTGTGCTGCCATTAACTAAAATCTGCAGACAAATAATGCAATGTGATTTTACTTCGTTATAAACAGCTCTGCTAGAGAAACCAATTATATATAATCTACCTGGTGCTTACACACTTTAGTTTTTGGTTTAGTGTTCAGTTTACCGACAGAAGCAGTATAAATGGTAAGTGTTTGGTCCATCGACAGAGCCATCAATTTGTTGTTCCTCATTAATGATTTCTTCTGTTTGCTCACTACTGAGTCATCACTCAAAGAAACATGAGATTGTTTTTTTGGCGATATGAAAGTCACCTATCCCCTTTTATTTCGCAAACTATTAAATCTACACTAATGTTGAAAACTTGAAATTAATTAGCTGACAAAGGTGAAAATATATCTCGTGATATGTCGGCCATCCAATCATCAGTCACGCTGCTACTTCCTATATCATTGCTTTATAAACATTATAATATGATAATCAGGACTTCCGGTATACGGTATCTACTACATATCTAGTGCTTATTTTGTTTATATGTTATTTAAGGTCTATAACGCGGGTAAGAAACGTTTTACGAATAGACAACGAACAGGTATTATTTCATTTTGAAATTTGTTCCCCGCGAACCTTCAGCAACTTTACCGTAGCCGTTGGAAACCTATACTAAATACAAGTTCAAAGTAAGAGCAACTGACATAATGAGGGTATCGTCGTATTTCTTTTTTGTAATGAATGTGTTCATTAAAAAACAACAAACTGCGAATCCCCAGACTGATGATAAGTAATAAGTTATTGGATGTGCTAGCTTCTGTTAATGAATAGCTTCTGTTAATGATAAGCACCCGCATTAATGATACATTAATAAGAAAAATGTTTAACGTATGTACTTGAACTTCTCTTATTTTAACAATTTCTATCTAAAAGAAAAGCAAAATTATATTGTATGAATTGAGATGTACATTGCCATCTTTCCAGTAGATACAATGCAATAAGACTAAATGTTGGTGAAACATTTATCTTCCCAAACATTCATGCATGTACCACGTGTAACTACCATGGATTTTAGTTGTTAGTTCCTTGTTCACTGATCATAACTGGACTCCTGTTACAATGAGAATAAATAAATTTTAAACTGATCGCGATTCGACTGAACTTCATAAGACTCGTACAAATCTTATATTCCTAAATTAAGTAAAATCACTGTTGCTTCACGTCTACATGTCTGTTTTTTGTACTACATAGACAAAAGAAGAAACTATCGATTTTTGGAAATAGTTTTTATATCGACATCAATAAGCTAACTGAAAGATAATCTTATTTTTCGTGTTCGATATTAAACTCGTTTTCGGCAATTTTTCTAATAACAGACTAGTTTTCTAGTATAAAAACAAAACAACAGAAATTAGTATTGACTACTTTATTAATCTGATCGCCAAAAGTCAGAACGTCGTCTCATCACGTTTCTTTGAAAAACACGTCAAATGTATCGATTGAAAGCTGAATGTTTTAAAGTATTTTTTTCCAATAAGTTGCTAAAAACAGATTATTCTTATATTATTTAGTTAATGATTAAAACAGTCTCAAGTTATTATATATAACTTAATCTTGCATGGTTATTTTCTGTCAATTAAGTGTGTGAAATAAACCTAAAAGCTAATATATAAATTTCTACAATTATTATTATTTTATTCAGTTCTTTGTATAAGGCAAATAAATACCATAAATTACTTATTTTTGTTTCGAAGTTCTATAAGGACAAATATTTCAAGCCATATTTAACAAAATTTTGTTTATATGATTTACATTGACCTGGTCTCTGTTCAAATATAGTGAGTGAGCCCAATTTTTATCCATGATCTGTGAAAATTTGCTCGAAGCTAAAAGTTCATTTCAACTAACTATAGTTGACGACATTCAATCCAAAACGTTAGGCATATGGCAACATGATTGATTTTAACGGTTATTCAGAACTCCCCAGTATTCTAAATGTGATAAGCTGACACTATAATTTTGATAAAATATACCCTTACAAAAAGAGAAAGCCTATCTGTATTTTGTTATGATAAAGTTTTCTGTATTTCTAGTATAATGTAAAGACAGTACAGTGATTTTGAACCATAAGTTTTGGGTTTAAAAACCAAATGCATCACACATTGAATATGTTTAGATCTATTGTCATTATGATAAATAAATTTAGTATTACGAAAATTGTTTAATCTTGAAGTCTAAGTTTAAGGGAGGTTCAGTTCAATCTACACTTTGATCAACGTGTGTTATTGTGTTATACTAGTTTCGAAGAGTCCCACTCCTCATCAGTAACCTTGAACACAAGTTAACCAAAGAGAGACAAGCTGGACCTATATCAAAGTGACTGATGGGTTTTTACTTTAAAGAGAAATTTGAATAATGGATCGAAACTACGATTTTTGTGTTATAAGCCCTCAACCGTAACGCTGAACACCGATGAATAAAAATTACTACAATAAATTGAATAGACACATATGTGAATGCACGCTCCGCACTGTGTGTTGTCAGTATATTGAGACCACAGCTGAGAATATGTATTGTGATAACTTGCTACATCGATCGAAACAATACTTTTTTTGATCATCTAGCGGTAAGGTGTTTTGCAAGATTTCTTTTCCATCTTAGAGTGAATAAACTTAGGTCAGCTTTTTAGGTGCAGAAATTGGTACGAATAACACACATATTGAGCTCCTATGATTTTTATCAGCATCTAAATAAACGCGGCAACTTCGAAAACGATGCATTGCGTCTTTTGAGTGAAATATTGGATCTCATTCTCTCGTGTTTGTTGTTGTTGTTGTTTGAAATCCAGATTTGATTTTCTATGATGCATGGTTCATAATGCAATCACTTAATTGAAACCTTGGTTGACTTTTTGGTATCCTGCACATATCGATATGCTTCTGACAAGTTACACTTAATTGAAACATTGGTTGACTTTTTGGTATCCTGCACATATCGATATGCTTCTGACAAGTTACAATTAATTATTTGTTACACACGGAGTAAAATACACTTATATATATATTTGTATGTTGTGTGTACATATTCATACATACACTATAGAATAACTAATAAAAAAATACCTTAAAACTGAAATCTTCAACTAATAACCCAATGTTTTATTTTTTACATTTTGAAGTAAGCAATGGTGGATAATATGGTATTCTTCTTGATGATAAATTACCACATACTCAACATTATGGTAGAGGATAAGGTTATTTAAAACATATGGTATCTTGTCTCAGATAAATATAAATATAGAACATGAGCGGCCGCACTAACTAACAAAATTATAATTATGAAAGTCTGAGAACTGCTCGATTAATGAAATAGAAATTAGGTCCACCTTTCGCAAAACCTCGGGTTACAAGGTTTTATCATCTTGTATGAAGACCTATTGAACCTAACGTATTTTTCACACATCATGAATAGTAGTTATCCATTTAGGACACTTTTAGGCAAGCTGTTCTTTATTCTTGATTAGTTTATTCACTTTTCCTCATAATGATCTCTAGTCGTGTATTTTCTTCCACTTTATTTATTAAATATTGCAGATTTAATACAATATTCTTCTAACGGAAATATTTCTTAAATAAATAATTAATAAACTGAAGTTTGTAAACTGAATATAATATTGTTTGTTTCTTTGTAATTATGCACAAAGCTACAGAATGGGCTATCTGTGCTCTGCCCACCACGGGTAACGAAACCCGGTTTCTAGCGTTGTAAGTCCGCAGAAATACCGCTGTGCCACTGGGGGCATCACATATTGAAATAATAAACTAAATATCTTATCAATGTTTGTATTGTTGGTTGATATTAGTAACAAATGCAATTGAAAATAAAGGATTAATGTTTATATTATTGATTGATATTAGTAGCAAATGCAATTGAAAATAAAGGATTAATGTTTATATTATTGGTTGATATTAGTAACAAATGCAATTGAAAATAAAGGATTAATGTTTGTATTATTGATTGATATTAGTAACAAATACAATTGAAAATAAAGGATTAATGTTTGTATTATTGGTTGATATTAGTAACAAATACAATTGAAAATAAAACTACTTATTTGGAATAGCAAGACGTTTCTGAGCTACACTTGAATAAATTAGGTTATTTAAGTTTCTCGTCCTTGTGCTCTTTTTATCTGGTTAAGCTTTTTTCTTTCAAAAAGACCGGCATGGCCAGGTGGATAAGGCGCTCGACTCACAAT
>NW_013666871.1:95238-105784 GCF_000517525.1 Limulus polyphemus | reverse complement strand
TCCCACTATTCGTTGGTAAAAGAGTAGCCCAAGAGTTGGCGGTGGGTGGTGATGACTAGCTGCCTTCCCTCTAGTCTTACACTGCTAAATTAGGGACGGCTAGCGCAGATAGCCCTCGTGTAGCTTTGCGCGAAATTCCAAAACAAACAAACAAATCTTTCAAAAAACAACTGTTCTTATACCTAATCATAAATTCTTTTATAATTAGAACTTCGGCAAATAATATTTTTTGTAAACAATTAAATAAAATTCGTTACTTCGAGGATTAAACATTTTGTCTAATCGAATGATTTATCCTGAACTATCCCTCTCTTCTCATTTTATTTGTCAAAGGATCTAACTAGTTTTGTTAGGATAGTGCAATTTTGATTGATGGAATAAAGTTGACACGTCGTGAAAATTTACTGCTTTATAGAGGTTATATCTTATCCTTGCGTCATTTGTCTCAGAACGGCTCATTGGCTCGCTCCACTCATGCAAACTTAGACCACTGAGGCAAGTATTGCAACAGGAAATGGACTACATATATGACGTACATCCGTAAAGTTATGGCTAAGTTCCCGAATTTGGATCTGGTTTTTCCAAAATTTATGTCAATGCACATATATTCAATAAAGGGCATACTATCTAACTAAAATATCAAAAACGGCAAATTATTGAGTATCAATCAAATTCACGTAATGCATTGTTAATTTACTCAAATTTAGTGATTTTCTGATTAGTAAGAATATATACGTCCTGATAACCTCATACGTTTTAACTCTAATTACTTACTTAACGTGAAATTAATGAGAGTTTTAGTTCAATTTGGTTAATCGTATATTGTGATTTTTACTAATGTTTGTATATATAGTGTTATTAAAACTGGTCACCCTTGAAATTATTTTATTATGGTATGTTATTTCCATAATTATTTTGTTTGGTATCAAGCGCAAAGCTATACAATTGATTATGTGTGGTGTCCGTACCGCGGGTATAAAATCCGATTTTATTGCTTTAAAGTTTCTGAAAAGTAATTTACCTTGAGGCCTCAAGGAGGATGTTATATTTAGCACATGAAGTTATATTGCAATGTAAAACATAATTGTCCTAATTTGTTATAGGATGTTATATTTAGCACATGAAGTTATATTGCAATGTAAAACATAATTGTCCTAGTTTGTTATAGGATGTTATATTTAGCAGATGAAGTTATATTGTAATGTGAAATATAATTGTCCTAGTTTGTTATAGGATGTTATATTTAGCAGATGAAGTTATATTGTAATGTGAAATATAATTGTCCTAGTTTGTTATAGGATTTTATATTTAGCACATGAAGTTATATTGTATTGTAAAGTATAATTGTCCTAGCTTGTTATAGGATTTTATATTTAGCACATGAAGTTATATTGTATTGTAAAGTATAATTGTCCTAGTTTGTTATAGGATGTTATATTTAGCACTTGAAGTTATATTGTATTGTAAAGTATAATTGTCCTAGCTTATTATAGGATTTTATATTTAGCACATGAAGTTATATTGTATTGTAAAGTATAATTGTCCTAGCTTGTTATAGGATGTTATATTTAGCACTTGAAGTTATATTGTATTGTAAAGTATAATTGTCCTAGCTTGTTATAGGATGTTATATTTAGCACATGAAGTTATATTGTATTGTAAAGTATAATTGTCCTAGCTTGTTATAGGATGTTATATTTAGCACATAAAGTTATATTGCAATTTCTATTGGTCTGGTCAATTGAGAAGATGGATATTGTCCCATTTTTCGAGAATTTATAAGACATAATTCGAGTTATTTTTTTTCTCTCTCTCTCTTTTACTGTCGTAATATAGCATGGGCGACAGGGTTCATTTAAATTCTCATGAAATTATTTTTTATTCATTATATTTGAAACTATCTCAGAAAACGTATCATACATATTTGTGTTTTCCTACGCTTATTAAAAATGTACCTTGTAAAGAAAGAGAGAGAGATTTTCTTTGTGTAAAGATAAAAAATGATTAACTATGACATGGTTATAATTAATGTATTAATGTATATTATCAAGATCTATATGTTATTTATTATCTTAGTCCAAACTGTACTTGATAAATTTAGATCATGTTTGCAAATAATATGTTTGAATATCACCTTGAGAATAATAGTTTGGATTCTGTTGAACGAAGCAGTGAATATCAATGTCTTTTGTTGTAAGTAAGGATCTGAGCAAATTGTTAGATATTTTAAGACCTCTGAAGTAAACGACATACAATGAAAAACGTTTCTAGGTACTTGTCTCGGATATGAAGATTCTGTTATCGTATTTCGTGTGAAATAAAATTAGTTGATTTCTTCACATAATGAATTATTATCATTAGTTTCTATTACCATTAATTTGGACACTATAAAAGGTAAAACTGAGTAAATTTTGAAAAGTGTATTTATTTGCTATCTCTATCTTCTTACATTCTCAACCACATAAGGGAAAAAAAACTCTTTTCGCTTGCGACAGAAGATAGATTATTAGCGTGTTACTCTCGTTAAACGGGCAAAGCTTTGACACATTGTCTAGCTACTCGTGTCAGTTCGGTCGTCCATCAGCGACTATATAGGAAACTATATATTCTCAGTCAAAGCAACAGAAGCCAACTAGTTATAGAGTCATTTGGTGTCTAGTTATTGCCTTCTGGCTTCAAAGCAACTGGGAATCTGCAAATGATATTACATAATTAGTATTAATATCATTAAGACTTTTATGCATACAAAAATTCCTTCTTTATTCTGCATCTCGGAGACTACGATATTCATGATTATCAGTGACTCTTGTTGTACTTTGCTGTATTCTACTTTACATTATATCAGTCTATAAGAAAAGAATGTAGAACATAGCTAACATGCTATGTTTGCATAATACAACATTTTATGTCTGTTTTACATGATATTATTAGAATTACAAAGTTCGTCTGATTGTAATGAATAGTCAACTTACTATTTTTTTCAACTGTAATGCTATTAAAGCTCAACCGAAACTAACTAAAATGTATATGTTCGCTAATGTAATACTATTAAAGCTCAACCGAAACTAACTAAAATGTATATGTTCGCTAATGTAATACTATTAAAGCTCAACCGAAACTAACTAAAATGTATATGTTCGCTAATGTAGTACTATTAAAGCTCAACCGAAACTAACTAAAATGTATATGTTCGCCAATGTAATGCTATTAAAGCTCAACCGAAACTAACTAAAATGTATATGTTCGCCAATGTAATGCTATTAAAGCTCAACCGAAACTAACTAAAATGTATATGTTCGCCAATGTAATGCTATTAAAGCTCAACCTAAAGTAACTAAAATGTATATGTTTACCAATGCTGTTCCTAAACGTTCTGCCTTGCAGAAAGTAATTTCTTTCATTTACGACGATTTTCTTTGAATTTACCATGGAATTCCTAATTCCATGATTATTAAATAATTCACTGTGATAGTTCTGCAGAATTGTAGGAAATGTTTTTGTTACATATATCTTTATTATATATTTCTTCATGTGTTTTAAACTTATGTTCTACCAAATATAGTATATTAACCATTTAATTATTTAAGGGTACGAGACATATATTTATATTTGTCAGAAGGTCTGAAAACCCATTTCACAGTAAAAAGTATTTCAAGCATGACCTAAGATATTTTTACAATAAAACTTTATATTATAATCAATATTTCAACTGTGAGAGTCGTAGGCTAACATTATTTATAGAAACCAGTTGATAATGTTAGTTCCATAAAATCTGCTTTTATGAGTTAGTTCCATTACGGAAAAAGCACATAGAAAACACACTGTGAAACACTCGAAAAAACATGTGAAAACACTGTGGAGAAGCACACGCTGTGTTCCAAAAGAGCAATACACAGTGTGTTCACACTGTGATTTGTTTTACATCATGTGTATACACTGTAAAATAATAAAATTCCCCAAGGAATCAAGGAAAAAATCAAGAAAGAAGAAGAAATATATAAAATGTTGTAAACAGAAAATGCTTAACTGGAGCATGCGTGAGATGACAATACGTAACAAGGAAAGAAATATCAGAGACACATGGTGTAGTAGAATGTTAACAGACAAAAATATAATATGTATTGCTATATATTAATTCTTGCCTGTGTTATTATGTAGATATGATGCAAATGTCATCCCTACTATCTTGTTTGCATTGTTTTTGAAGGATTGATATTAGCCATCCCTACATTTAATTCATTTTTTAAAAGTTGTTATTTACTTATTTGCTTGGTTTTTAATACAGTGTTTCAAGAGACACGGGAAGGTTGTATTTATAATCATGTTCTAAATATGATGAGGTACCATGTGTAATATTTATTGTTTATCTATATATATGGTATGATAATTCCTGCTTCACCCTGTGTTGAAGCTTTTAAACGAACACAAACTTTGTGTAAAAAAGCTAACTTCAAGGGATAGTGATAACATCGTTTACACTAGAATTATGATTTTTTTTAAATTAGTACTAGTTAATAACACTTATAAAAGCAGATACTCCGTTTGAAACTATGACCCCTCAGTGAAATTGACTGACACCGTTGTTTTGGTTTTTGAGTTATCATGTAATAAAAAAATAAATAGAAGAAAGAAGAACAAGAAATTCTTTCGGCTATGATATTTACAGACATTCCCAGAATCAGTCATTACATAGATATTGTTATAAAAGGAAAACGTGTAGTATTGTAAAGTTATATGACCTATTGAAAAGCTATTTAAAATACAATTTTGATGAACAATCCGAGCCATCCTTATATTGGTAATGCTATCGCCTGCTTGATACCATCTGGGCCAGGTGCATTATTGTGCATACTCTAAAGGCCAGTTCGAGATTCTGCAGATTGATAGAATCATTCGCATAATTATATTCCAGATCATGTGCTTCCCTGAGGGTAATTTCAGGAAGAAAATAATTAATCAATTTAAGTATATGTATTGTTCTTTCAGAGTCGAGAGGATCCTATTCAGGAGTTGTAAAGCTATGTTCATGATATGAGGTAAATTATTAGCTTCTTCAAGTGAGAAAGGAGGAGCAATACCATCAAAAATAATCGGATAACTAGAGGAACATTTTTGTCTACTCAGAACTTTAAATCTGTTCCAGTATGGGAGAGTATTTAAAAATGTTGAAGCTGGTTGCAAATCTGGTGCCATCTCCACCTCTTTACTGTTCATACAAAACTATGGCTAGACCTTTGAAGAGTATTATGGCATAATTAAAAAGAGATGGGTCACGACAACTACGATAATACCGAATTAATAAAGAAGAAAATCCAAAATGCCCACTGCTGTATGATTTAAAGCTGGTTTATGTGGTTTGTACTGAGAATCTGGTATATGCAAGAAACTTGCAAAGGTGAGAACATTTGTAAGGATGGTCACTAATGAATTAACTTAATCAACAGAGGAAATGTGGTTCTTTCAAGGAATTACCATGTTTTTAAAAAGATCCGACTTATGTTCGGATGATCATATCTATCCTGGTTGGTAGTTGAATCTATATGGGGAGGTAATCACTACCTACTGAGGAATAAGAAAAAAGCTGAATTTGCTGAAGCTATAACTACAACTAGTGAAGATATTGATTCTAGAAGAGAAGGAGGAGACAACATGAATCCAGCAATATTGCTCTAAGTAGATTGAAACTGGGTAGTTTTGAAAGATGTTCTGATGTGATAACAAAGGTAAATAGAGATAATATAGCTTTTAAAATTCCAATTCAAGTCGTCGATGAGGTCATGAGGTGAGGAATCACTAGAACAAACATATATATAGTAGCAATTATAATGCTTCTGAAAGGAAATTATGTGGTATGCTGACATACCATGTCTTTTATCATCTATAGTGGTATAATTTTTTAATTATTCATGGTTTACGTTCCACATTGTCTTCGTGGTACCACTTGGTTCGACGTGTCTAATATTATCTTATCCTGGCGTATTTGCCCTTTGTTATTTTGTTAGATAATGTCTTCTGTCTTCAGGGATATTTTGGTATATCTTGTGTTTGAGTTGTGCTTGTAACTGAAATATCCTTTGTTGGCCGAAGTATGAGATCAACTGAATTCGATAGCTGACAACTGCTGTCAGAAAACAGAGGTCACAAATGGTGATACTGTCCACTGGACAAAGAAAGAAAGCTGAGGCTTGAAATCCAGGCACTTTATATCAGTTTTGATCTCACTAAAGGAAAACGAAGACTTCTTGAAAGGAAGAAAATCTTCAGAACTAGTAGTCGTATAACTTGGAGTGAGGACTTGCCATCATCATATGTGGGTGCGTGCTTAGTTTTTATGTTGCAATAAATAAGGATTTCGATCATTTCATTTAACATGTCAAGATCCTTCTATTTCCGATATTTTTACTCTAATACAGAAAATCTCAGTCAAATACCCTCACTTTGGAAATTCACTTAAATTACTGGAATGAACCTTTTCTTATTTTTGGTATATCAATCATAGAAACGTTCTGGGAAATCAGTTTGAGTTACAAACACCCCAACTAGATGGTGATAATCAGGTATTTAGGAAAAGAGTTATGGGGAGTATATAAAATACAGAGGGGTAGATGAATACGAGAGATGATAGACTGCCACTCCATTTCTAACAATACCAGAAGAGTGGCCAGAGCAATTAAGACTGTAGCCAGATAACCTTGCATTTATTTTCGGTTTGAGGAAAGTCTCGTTGAGGATAATGCAATCTTAGCGTTTCTCATTTCATAAAGATTCCAAAAGAGGCTGTGTTTTTTGTTTGTATTTTGAGGAAGGCAGGATACTAACAAAGAAATATTTTAACATGCAGCATATATGAATCCATGCCATTTGAGGATTCCATAAATGACAGAATAGGTAATTTCCATATAGAGTTTAAAGACAGACTTACCCGCATAGTTGATGCTGGCTAGGACAAAGTCTCTTTGAAGCGGGTGAGTATTTTGTAAAGAGTAATAAATCAGAGTATGCCATATATGTTTGGGAGTTGAGGAAGGGAGTTTGAAGGAGCTGCAACTTGATCAGTGATGCCCACAGGAACCACAATAGCAGGGTCATCATGTTTTGAAAGTGGTTTGTCTCGGCATTTGTAGAAACATGAGGGATGGTCTGGCAGATAGTATTGTAAATGGGCGGAGTCCAATATAATACACTATCCAACATGATGAAGATACTAATAATGAGGGCAGGTTGGCTTACTAAAACACTCCACTGTAAGATGAGTGTTGTAGCTCATGTACTTTTTTGATGGAGATGTTGTAGAAGAATCCACTTGACATCGTTGTTTAAAGACGAAACCACCATGTTCAAGAGGGTAGACATCAATTACATCACTACTTTCTGCCAAAACATGAACATGAAAGTATGTCCTTGAGCTCAAATTATTGTCTTCTAGTCTTCAAGTAGTTAAAGGTTATTTATTTTTTCAGAGATAACTCTATCTACTCAATGAATGCCATAGGGAAACAATGGAGGACGATGAAATGGAGGTTGGTGTTTAAGAGAAGGGGATCCGAACTTCTGGATGGTAATTTAGAGCTTAAATTTGCCTTCCTAATTCTGTACAAAGGATGTCAAAAAGCTGAAAATTATACATCTGAACAACCATTACATTATGTACTGGTATAATCTTGTGGATGTCTCTTTAAAGACAATACTTAGAGATTATTCAAAAGAGTGTATGAATCATATAGAATTTAGAGTCCATTTGAGATAGCAAAAGACACTGATAATGTTGGTATAGAGATGGTATCCATAGGAGCCAATGTAAAAGTGGACTGAATTTATGAGGCATAGAAAATGGTGAGGTTGAATTTAAAGTGTTTGATATTGATGTAACAAAAGGATGAACGGCAAGTAATACACAATAAGTCACTTCAGCATAGAATGGCATGATAGCAGATTTATTAGAAACAGAAACAGTTGGTGTAAGTTTATCTAATTCCAGTGTAGCAGTCATTGAAGTAGTTGGATGACATGGATATTGTGTATTCAATGACAGTTTGAGACTAAGACTTATCACGGTATCGAGTAGGTGATAACCCTCAGTGTGCAGCAACATCGTGGCGATCCATTACAGCAGGCAAACCAGAATGCATCCAAAACGACCGTACATAGAAACCTTCTACGTCTAATAGTCCACATGAAGTAATAAACTGGAGAAACTATTTATAAGAGGAAGAAGGCAGACATTTATCTCAATAACATAATAATAGTACTCAGTAGTCACAATCGCCACTAAAGTCCGACAATCAAACGAAAAACCTCACTAACGATAGATTAATTCTGCCTTTAAAAAGCAAGTAATGAAAACGTACGGTTTACATTTCTGTGAAAATTACAATAAAATTTTCATACTGAAATTATCTTATAATTCGATTCAGTATGAACTATTAAAATGTTATCGTATTTTTCCCTAAAGTTAATTTCATTCTCAGAAATATATATATAAGAATAATCGTTGAAGGAAGAACCGAAAAATATTTTTCAAGAAAGCAGTTGGAAAGTTTATAAAACTATATTTATATCTTAACAAAGAAAACAAGCGATTATTTTCAAGCTATTAAATCAATGAAATAAATTTAATTAAACTCTTAGAAAAGCACGTATATGGTTTCTTTCTCCTTTTTTATCTTTTTGAACTTTACAGCCGTTATCAGTCCTCGTCTACGCTTATGGTTCCTTTTTTTTTCTTCTAAATTCCTATCGGATTTGAAGGAAGAAAGTGAAAGTCCTGTGATGGCTACTATGTAATCAATTTCAAGGCATACTTCTGAGTTCATCTCAATTTCTAGCACAAAAGCTTCCTGTGATTACACTTACTTGGGAGCAGTGATGAATCTTTATTGCCCATCAGTTGTAAAGATGTTTTGTCTGGCTCGGTGCCAATTCAACATACCTTTTCTTCTGAGTTTCTCTGGTATGTTCACTTCTAGTATAATTTGCCTTACTGGTAATCTTTTTAAACGAGAATACTGTTTTCAAATATTTACAATGTAGAAACAAAAACAACACATTCTTTAGCAGCAAAATTATAAAATTTGACATGAATCATGTATACAAGTGGAATTTTCCACAATAACGTACATACTATCAAAAATCAATAATTTTGAGAAGTTTACAGTTAATTGTATTATTTAGGTCTACTTGAAGTTTTGTAGACGTACTGCTATTTAACAACAACAACAAAAAATCTTCACAAATTCATTTTGAACCTACATCTATCAATTCACGCTTGTTATAAATACACAAGATTTAGTCCTGCATGATAATTTTTGTTGTTGTTTTCCGTGTTAATGTCGAGAATACCTTTCGTTATATGTGTATTAAAAGAAATTATATGAAGGAACATCCACAGATGTTGATGAAAGTATAGTTAGTTCTCGGAGATGTTGTACTTTAATGTTGAAATATATATTACTCCACACAAGACCAGAGACTGAAAACTTTGCGTTCTAGTTGCTGGTGTTGGTTTCACTCAAAACGGATAAGTGGTTAATTGCATGTTTCCTGAAATTTATTTGTGCTACAAACGTATTTAACATTTTTCTTTCTCAACATTACACAATTCATAAACTATAACACCATATATATATGCATCAGCTCAGTAAAACACGTAGTAGTGAAAGAACGTAATATGATTTTTATAAATGTGTACATATATATATTGGGTTTTGGGATTTAAACATTTACCTCAGATAATGTTTAGAGTGAGTTGTGTAGACAAAGCACGGACACTGTAAATAATTAGTTTATGAAGAAAATAACCTTTTCATAACCGCAAATGACAGTGACTACACTCCATGTATTTTCGTATTCATACAGAAAATTTCGTGTGGCGTTAGAAACAAAACCCAAAAGTTACACTCCGCACTTTGGGATCATAAGTGTGTTATAAGAGTGGGTGACGGTCAAATGAAAAAAATTGTTAATTTTGTGGCTTGCATCTGTGAACACAAGGATGCGTCTTTTACAGCACGATAAAAAATCTAAACCAACATAATATATAGATAAATTAATAGTTGACATGTTACAGTATCAGTACAGTTGTAAGGAATAATTTTAAGTGACAAATGTATGCTAAAATATAGTCTTAATAAAAAAACAGGTAGTAGTGAAAATCAAGGTTCACAAAACCAGTAAGGTGATATTTTATACTTTTTTTTGTGAATTTGGTGGGCAATATGGGTTATTTTGAATCTGAAGCAAAAATGTTGGGGTCGTACATCAAAAGAAATGTCTACGAAGCTTATTTGATATACATTCTTTGATGCTCATAACGTGAGTACAATTAATAAATACACGATAAGTTGATAGTCTATTTTTACCCCAAAGTGGTTGAGCGTTAAGTCTGTGAGCTTATATAACGCTAAAAATCGGGTTTCGATACTCTCGATAGGCAAAGGACAGGCAGTCCTTTAAAAAAAACTCCGCATTTTTATCCAATTTTTCAGCTAATGTGCCGTAGCGTCGTCAGGTCAAACTGATTACAAGTTTGTTTGTTTGTTTCGTTTTT
>NW_013666871.1:67662-94238 GCF_000517525.1 Limulus polyphemus | reverse complement strand
CGAACCCGCGACCCTCAGATTGCGAGTCGAGTGCCTTAACCACCTGCCACCATGCCGGGCCCTGATTACAAATGTAAATGATCTTACAGTAATACAAACCTAACGTTCCACTTGTATATATCGCAAGCGTCATTGATTTTCCAACCCACCAATTAACTCAACATCTAGCACAAATATTATCACCCTTATCTGAAAATGCTTCATCTTTTATTAGGAAAAATAATTGAAATTTCAAAAATCATTAGAATAACTACTGATTTTGTACTTAAAATCAACTATATTTACCTGGAACTCGACTTCTTTCATCATCATAGACGACACTTCAACGGATTCTCCTTTATCACCTGTCATTTTCTATCTTTACATGGAGACCTTTCAAAAAGAAGCTCTCAAAACGCCATTATTGGCTCCGAAAGTCTGGCTCCATTTCGTTGACGATATATTTTTGTATGGCTCATGAAGATTTAGAAATATTTCACACTCAACTAAAGAGCAAACATCCATTCATTCAGTTCACTAGAGAAGATACGTAGAACAACTAGTTTAACTTTCTGGATTTATTGGTAACTAAAACAGGTCACGACATCAAGAAAGTAATATACAAGAAAAATCTTATACCAACAGACACTTACACTATAAATAAAACCATCTTTAACAACAAAACGAACGTAATACAAACAGAACATAAAAATAACGTTTAATAAAAATGCAGAGAAAGATCTACAACTACCTCAATAACCATTATTTCAATAATGAAATAATCCAATTTACGTTTCTAAGCTGGACAATACAAAAGATGACCCAAACGCCCATATTTATCTCTTCCATACATTAAAAGCACGATTCAAAAGTTAAAAAGAATATTAGGCTAGTGGGATTACGATCAATAGTAACTTTGTCACATGTTTTTGACATAATATGATGTTTGCCACACATTTTGATTCTAACAGTGTAACCCATGAAAATTATATTTGCCTATATATATGTGAATATTATGAATACGCCTTGTGTTTTAGTGCATAAATATATGTATGTATACATAGATTTACAAACAAGTCATTTCCGACAACTGCACCTTTTCATTGTTACGTTTCCATTCAAAACAATATATAGTATCTGTAATTTTATGGTCTCTCGCATTCAATATTCGAATCTATATATATTGGAAAATCAGTTAAGCTTGAAATCAGTTTGGTGTGACTGGGTTACGGCAAACTAGCTGAAAGTTTGCAACAAAAATAAACATGGAATTTACCCATTTATTGTATTTTATTAGCCTTGTTGATGCTCTATATGAAGGCAAATAACAAAGATACTCAACTCCAAATAACACTGAGATGCAACACAATTCTGGAGGGCATTAATGTTTCATTTCGCGCACCATACTTTAAGTGGAATTTATGAGCCTAGAGCAAAATACTGAAGAGGATTTGTAGACGTATTCTGATGTAAAAGTGTCTCTACTACCTCCTCCTTCTCGCACCTAGAATACAAAACTACTTCAATGTTTAAGCCGTATAATTTTACAAGCTCTAGCATAAATATTTTGCCTGTGGCGCAAGTTGAAAACTTATTGTAAATAAATCTGTAAAAATTATTAAATTATTATCTATAAAATACAAATATATATATAGAAACAGTTGCATAGAAATTATGAGCAGTTTCGATCCTTATTTATTATATAAAACCATCTTAATCCCATGTTGCTTTGTGCACTAGTCCATTAAATATGACTGCAAAAATAAAAATATTACTTCACACGTATTTATCACTTTAATCCGTAATTTCACCGAGTAGCTATTTTTATTAACAAAAATATTTGTATATGAAAAAAATGTTGTGTTTGGTGAAGAAACCAGAAGTTGTATTTGGTTAAGAAACCAAGATTTGATTAAGAAACCAGATATTTTGTTTAGTTAAGAAACCAAGATTTGATTAAGAAACCAGATATTTTGTTTAGTTAAGAAACCAAGATTTGATTAAGAAACCAGATGTTGTATTTGGTTAAGAAACCAGATGTTGTATTTGATTAAGAAACCAGATGTTGTGTTTGGGTAAGAAACCAGAAGTTGTATTTGGTTAAGAAACCAAGATTTGATTAAGAAACCAGATATTTTGTTTGATTAAGAAACCAGATGTTGTGTGTTTGGTTAAGAAACAAGATCGAATGAAGCCTATTGTTAATGTCGTTAAGAAATACTGCTTCTCTAAAAACTCTGAATGAGCTAACCGGTTTTGTTATTAAATATTTTAAATTTTTAACCAACAAACGGGTAATGTGAGCGTTTCAAACATTTTTTACGTGCATGTAGTAAAGCTAGAAAACGTAGCCTTAACTTTATCTTTTGTTTATAATTTCAGCCTATCATTTTATATGTGCGTTAATGCATTGAATAAAAAACTCCACAACATTTCTACTGTTTCGTTTGCAAACTTTTTCTTCATCTGTTTTTAATTTTGTTACGTAAATAATAGTTTTCTTTATAATAATATTTTCCTTTTCAACTACACATTGTTATTAATGGCTGTGGATTTAAATCAAATTAAGCGAAAACAAGTAGAAAATCAACTACGAAACTAAAGTTGAAAAAATCATCATGCTATGAAACATTGTTTAGTTGTTCCTAAATATATTTCATCTTAAGGTTCTCACAGAACTGTCATTATTACTTTGTGTGATATCTCTATTTTTATTGCAAATATTCTATCTTTCAGTTTCCATGGCAACGTCCCTTTACTAGGTTGTTTGCCACGTATTTTCTCTTACCATTTTTCATATAAACTCCTAAATTACCCATTGATTTTTGTATCGTTCACTTCCAGTGGACCCAGACAATGCGTCGTATTGAGTAATTTCGTGCTGTTGCCGTTACAACAATCAGTGTAAATAACTGCCACCTCATCCTCACCCCCCTAAAAAAAAACGGAATTGAATGAAGTCATGAATTTTATTCGTAAAATGCAGTCTCCCCGTGGGACAGCGGTAAGTTTACGACTTCCAACGTTAAAATCCAGTGTTCTTCTCCCCGCAGATAGCCTAATGTGGCTTTGCTATAAAAAACAAACAATCAAGGTAAAATGTATTAGAAGCCTGCAATATTAATGATATTTCGGTCTAAATATGTTCTGTGGCTCGTACGCTAATAATCATTTTGGTTGTTAGGTAGAAACATTTATCAGTCGAGAGGAGTTGATACAGTTGATGGATATTTGTTGGTTGATACACTATTGATGAAAGTTGGTAAGTAGTTTTCATCACTGTATCCTATGTCCTAAGATAAACACAACAGATTGTATATCTTAGAACACGTGATATAGAGGTAGTTTCGATTAAATTAATCAATGGATGCATAACCCTTACAAGGAGATATACAGAGGTTGAGCCTAGGGATTCTGAATCTGACGACTGGATACTTCAATAATAGTTCTGCAGCCTAATTTCCGTTACAAACAGTTGTCATGTCCAACCGTTCTTTGTCTATCTAGTGTAGGAGATCGACGGAGTCCATCACTTATATTAATCCATATAGGTTATGGTTTGTTCCTTATGAGTTATGTGCAAAGCTACACGAGAGATATCTGTCCTAGCCGTCCCTAATTTAGCAGTGTAAGACAAGAGGGAAGGCAGCGAGTTATCACTACCCACCGCCATCTATGGGCTAGTCTTTTACCAACGAATAGTGGGATTGACCGTCAAATTATAACGTCCCAACGACTGAAAGGGCGAGCATGTTTGGTGTGATGGGGATTCGAACCCGCAGCTTGCGAGTCTAGCGCCCTAACCATCTGGCTATGCCGGGTTAAGTATAGTATGTAGATTCCACTGTGGACTGGGGTACGCGGACAGCTTCTGCTATTGAGTTTTGTGTTCATACATTATTACTTGTTAAAAGACGACTGAAATTGCTTACTGTAGTTGTAGTACGTAATGTTGCCGATCTCTTTCTGGATATTCCTGGTTCCCCAAATTCATCCACATTCCTTTGCTTTTCATTGCATTAAGTAAAAGGTATATACTAATCTCATAAATTCTATCTGAACTCATTGCTATGATCCACATGTATGAATATTTTGAGTTTGCAAAGGCTGTTACATACACTTCACCAATGCAATTAATTTCGTTGACATCACACTCCCTACGAACGCCAAACACTATGAAATGTATTTTTGGAACACAAAGATTCCACCGTAATTTTATATTGACTGTAGTTGACACGTGACTTGCTGATTCGCATATCGAAAATCGTTTTTACCATAATATAGTTATCTCTATTTAATGTAATGAATATTATATTATTATTTATTCTAATATATTCTGAAAAAAAAAGAAAAATTTAAGCACACTTCATTTTATACGTTTTTGCATTATTTTCCAATAAGATATTAACACATATTCTAATATTTGTAGGTGGCGCTAAATTCAGTCCGGAAATGCTTGATAAAATAGTCTGGTAAAACATAATATGAAATTTAAATCAGAAAAATGTTTTCATTTTCTTATATAGCAAATTTATTTAATTTTTTTATGTTTCAAACAAACATATTAATAATACTTATACGGGCTAAAAGAATAAACCAGTTGTCAATATGTTATTTGTTCATTTTCCCAGAGATGTAGTATTACGCACACATAAAATACAAGTTTCAGATTTTGAAGACCAATGCTGTATTGAATATTTTGGTACTTATGTATGTCCTTCAACGAGACGACCTGGTTCGGCAAGGGTTCTCGACTCGCATTCTGCTGGGCATGGAATCTTAACCCGCAGGGAATCTTAACCCATCGCCAAACATGCTTGCCCTTTCAGCTGTGAAAGCGTCGTAATAAGTTGATCAATCCGACTATTCGTTGGCAAAAAAGTAGTCCAACAGTTGGCAGTGGGTGCAGTTGACTAACTACCTACCCTCAAAATAGTCTTGAGTAAGCTTTCGTGAATTACTAACGGCTAGCACAGATAGTTCTCAAGTAAGTTTGCGTGAATTACTAACGGCTAATGCCGATACTTGTTCTCGAGTAAGTTTGCGTGAGTTACTAACGGTTAGCGCAGATAATTCTCAAGTAAGTTTGCGTGAATTACTAATGGCGAGCGCAGATAATTCTCGAGTAAGTTTGCGTGAATTACTAACGGCGAGCGCAGATAATTCTCGAGTAAGTTTGCGTGAATTACTAACGGCTAGCGCAGATAGTTCTCAAGTAAGTTTGTGTGAATTACTAACGGCTAGCGCAGATAATTCTCGAGTATGTTTGCGTGAATTTCAACAACAAACTAACATAAAACTTTATATAAGAATTTCATATATCATTTTCTACATATGATTACCTATAGATGTAACCTTCGACTATAGGTGTAAATAGCAGATATAGTGTTGTTGAAATAACATTATGCACTTTTCTTCAATTTTCAAGTGTATTTACTGCTTAGAAACTTCTCGAATTGTATAAACTTCCGTAATTTGACATTGATAAGTTGTTTTCCAGTAACTAATACTCCGTTTATCAAATGATAATTGAAACTTCGTATATTGAAATCATATTGAGAAATTATAGTGTCATTCATTTAGATAGTATTGCTGTGATTTTTTTACCGTTAAAATAATTAGTTCATTAAATAACAACTGAAACTCAGAGAATTTTACGTTTTCCTTCTGAAGTTTGCTTTATTAAAGGTTATTTAAATATTTTATTTTCCAGATAATTATCGGTTTGTAGTTTGTTATACAACCCAAGTCGATAATTCTAAGGTTAGCACTCTACTTTTATACCAAAACCAGGTTAAAACCATCGGGTAGTTAATCGAGTAAAGAAACAATTATTTATAGAAGGATATATCAACAAATATTAACATCTACATATCTGTCGTTGACCAACAGCCAAACTTTCCACGTTGCTTCGTGAAATATTGCACATTTGTTTCCTTTGTTATGAGATTTAGTGATATCACTATTTTTTTAAAGTTTATCTTTCTTCGCAGTTTTATTAATTCTGAACGACCTCATGGTAGTGAACTATCAAAAGCAGAGAGTAAAAATAACAAGAAGAAACAAGACCTAGCAGTTTTATTCTTCAACAAAGAAAGGAAGATTGGTATAGCATTCATCACCTAAAATATGGAGCTCAAGGGAATAATAAATATCCTAAAAGTCAGGGTGAAATCTTATTCTTCTTTTTTCATTCGCGAGCTATTAAGGGACTGCATGTAGAACCAGGTTAAGTTTCTTGTGGGTTCTTAAAAACTTAGAAATCTTTAAATGAAATTACATCTTTTATCTCTTTATTTAAAATATACGTTAATACTTTTTTACCAGGTTTATAACAATATGATTGATTTTTAAGGCTTATGTTTTCTCTGAGATGAATATATTTTATTCCTTATTTTACAAGTAATGATATAAGGTATTATTTCTAATCACGTAAACTGTTAAAACACTGATTTGAATATTTGGGAACTTATCTTTATTTTTGAATTGAACACACAACAGTATTCTCCAATACCAATAACTAACACGCTATTCTGTATGAAACATTTTTTTTTCTGATAATTTTGTCTAGTAACTTTTATTTTAACAAAGTTATGTGTAATTTTGCTCGAACAATTGGAAAAAAATTAATCAAATAACCACATCCTATAAATTTTTAAACAACTGATTTCTTGTCATAAGAGTTGAAATTATAATAAAACTATACATTCTCAGATAAAGCTATCCAACAAGTATGTTATTAATTCCGCAAATCAGGAATTTTGAAGAGTGCGAATTTAGTCACACTCGATCAGAAAAAAGAGGCTGGACGCAGATGTTTCACGCAATTGACAAAAGCGAATCTGATTTGACAACCTAACAGAACTAGAACCAATATAAATGTGATCTAGAACTCATTTTGATTAGGATTATATCTTGGCTCCATTAAAACTCCTGAAAATTCCACGTCACTACACAAATCACATTAGCAGAAAAAGGAAACCAGAATTTCAGGCTTCAGAAGCTTAACACATAACGGAAATGGACAGAACGAAATTTGTTAAAACAATCAGCTGGAGTGTGAAAATAGCGAAATTCTGGGCTAAAGCCTAAAACTTATGACACAATCCCTGAATACAAAGTTAGTGGAGCGAGATACTGTACGCTCATTGCTTGAAACTAAGTATAGAATCCTGTTCCATTTACTACTTTACAGAATATTTTACTTTATATTATCCACTTATAAAATCCTTCCCCTACTTTACATTATAAATTCCAAGTTATCACTAGCTTGAAATATAATAATAAATCGAAAATTAATTTGTGATTTAACTGAATACAGCAGATTCACAGCCTTATAATTTTAGGCACTCTCACGGAATTATATTTTACATACAATCATGTAAACATTTTATCTTAAAATAAGTCACATTTTAACATTTTAAAAATTCTCTCAAATACAAAATTACAAACCAAATGAACTCCAAAAGAAAAGTATATGAACGATATAAAGATAAATACGGAGAGCCCAGTGTAGCCACTATTCTAAAAAAAAATGTAATTAACCTTTATTAACTTACGTGTGTTTTAAGGTATGCAATAATTTTGAAGTTTAATAAGTCAAAGTATGTTGTGAATTACATTTCAATTAATCTTTATACATAGTACAAAAATCTCTGTGTGTGTCTGTTATCTAACTAATAGAAGGTCGCTAGGTCAATTTCAACCAAACTTTGTGGGGTGGTGGCTTATAACAAGGGGTATATAGGGGTGTTCATAACCTCTCCACCCCCAATTATTGCTGTTGTTGAACATTTATTATCTTTGACGTAAGTTAACGTTAAATATCTACATAGGTGGCGCTAAGTCCTTACCCCCCAAGAAATTATTAAATTTTTTATAACACAACATACATGGGAGAAAGGACCCAGAAACATCTTATATATTTCATGAAGGGAGCTAGCACTCTCTATGGAGTAATGGTTTGTTTGTTTGTTTTGAATTTCGCGCAAAGTTACACGAGGGCTATCTGCGCTAGCCGTCCCTAATTTAGCAGTGTAAGACTAGAGGGAAGGCAGTTAGTCATCACCACCCACCGCCAACTCTTGGGCTACTCTTTTACCAACGAATAGTGGGATTGACCGTCACATTATAACGCCCCCACGGCTGAAAGGGCGAGCATGTTTGGTGTGACGCGGATTCGAACCCGCGACCCTCAGATTGCGAGTCGAGTGCCTTAACCACCTGGCCATGCCGGGCCCTGGAGCAATGGAACGAACAGAGTGGCCTCCACTATTGCAATAATACATAAATTCAGATGATTTTTCTACCCTAACAGCCACAATAAGGCTGATATGAATAGCCATTTCTTGAGCTATATCCACTTCCTACTTTGACCCGTGACCTTACAACTTCAATCCATAAAACACTTCTTCGGCCAATGCCAGTACGTTAATTAATAACGTGAAATAGTGTGGAAGGACATTGAGAACTGACTGTCCTCCCTTCAAGATCAGAAGCAAAGGTCAATGCTTTAAAACTTCAGGCAAGTTTCAGTTACTGAGGTATATCTGCTACTAGCACTTTCACCCCTTCTCTATTGGAGTCAAAGATCTGCAATGACAACTACACAGTGGCGGAAGTCCTCACCTGCACGGGAACACGTAGCCATGCTAGTATTCTAGTACGTAAACTGGCAATAATAATAATACAATATTTTCTCTTTTATGAAGTCTGAGTTGAACTGCTAAAATCACAAATGTTAGGAACACATCTTTTGGTATAGTGTGTCTCTATATATTACAGTGAAATAATTTATACCAATAGTGTACTTGGTTTATTCATGAAGAATCTTTCTATGACAAATTTAGTCTGAACTTCTTAATTTGATATGAAGATATTTGAAATTAGACTTCTCGCTATAAAAACACATAGCTGTCTGATGTCAGTTTACTTTTTCAGTATTTCAGTATATATATATATATATTTTTGTTATTCAGAGTGTTATCTTAAATTTACGAAGGGTCACTTATCTATACCTGAAGTCAACAGGCAACATGCTGGTGCCACGTTTTCAACCAACTCAATTGAGTCCTTCAAAGTTGTCTTCAAATAAAAGGAAGCATAAGGATGTCGAAGGGTATGACATCAGTCACGCAAGGGGGATATAATGGCACACCTTCGACGTTAGCACAGATTATTGAATCTCAAACAGTATTGATAATATTGAAACAACCACAGTACAAAAGAAAAAGCACTAATCTTCTATGTTGGTGTTCTCTTAGTTACACAATGGACTCTGTCTACCGCGATGAATCGAGATAGGATTTTAGCAATTTACTGCTGGAAATTCATCAACCACTTCTGCCACACTTCGATATCCAAAATTTCATAAGTAACTACTGACCTAGGACTAATTACTATCACAGTTTTTCAGTTGGAATGGTATTGAACATTTAGAAATAAAATGTTCGAGTAAAGTTGAATTATAAAAAATTATAAGATAAACCTATAAGATTATTGTAAATTCTTGGAAAATTGGCGTTTCACGGGTATGATTCTCGAGAACTAGAATCTGAAGCTAGAATAAGAAGCTGAAGTACTCGTTCTCATGTTTATAAAGTTTTTAGCGTATACATGTATTATATTTGGCTCCAATGACAAAAACCGTTAATATACTAGGTATCGCATCTAACAATCTGAGCTCTCTTAGCTATAGTGATACATTGTAATAGTCTCTTCCACAGCAAGGTTAAGGTGAATACTGGAGATCAGTAATTGAAGACAAATATGACTAAAAATATTTTTATGAATATGAATACGAAAACTAATACGGAAAAAATGCTAAGTATTCGAATAAGAGTATGAATAAATAGGAATACATCCATGAATACTTTGTCAGGTAATATGCAATAATGATGAAACAGACTATAATATTTCAATACTTGTTTATGAAACAAACCTTCTAGAAACTGAAACAAACAAAATTTGACCAGATAATAACCCTTCGATACTTTTATTTCTCAAAATGCAATAACAAAGTTTTAGAACAAAAAATATATTTTCAAAAGAGATCTATAAATATTATAACTATTCATTGTTCTCTACATACAACAGTCTCTCAAATGTCCTGTCAGAGAAGAGACAGCGATCAGGTCTGAGGGTTTCGCCTCTGATGCTAAACAAATGCTTAATGGAGCAGAGAATGCTGGAACACTCAGGTAGCATTTGACTAGTAGAGACAGGATAGGGATTATTTTTTCATGGATCTTCTAATAATCTAAAGAATTGTTTTCTTCAGAAATGCAAGGATCTTCGAGGTAGGTGTCGATATTTGTATCCTCTGAAAATGAGATGGCTGCTTTTTTTTTTTGGAGACAGCAAATAAAGTAAAAAGCTTAGTCCTCCTTTTTGCAAAGGAGGACTTACAGTCCTTTTTGGTTCCATGGTTGTGAGATTATTTGTTGAGAAAACTTCCTTGACTTTTTGCTGCAGGAGCATTCCATTGGATTCATAGACTATAGGTCTAGTGAAATGCCAGTCAAGTTGAAATCTGTGATCCAATGCTGCAGCCAAGTGGGTGTGGACAGAATTATTCAGTGCAGAGACAAGTGTGAAATTATATCTAGTAGATCAGTTGCTTGCGTTGAATTTCGAATGCAACACACAATGGCTGATGCTTTGTGAGTTACTTTCAGCAGTGGTCCAAGTTTTTTTCATGCCATCCCTGACTACAAGCTGTAACGTGTGGAAAAAGAAGGAGTTATGCTCAGGAAGAATTTCGGATAAATTGTCTGCTAATTTAGATTCATCCAAAAGTTTATCTTCTGAGTCACTATATGTAGATGAACTATCACCATCTCTCACACTAGGTAGTGTTTGTGGTTCAGATCCAGGTAAGCAGAATGCCTGGATCATGTTGGATGCGTTATCAGATGTCACGAATGACACCTTGTTGTTGATGTTAAGGGTATTTATTATTTCATCATATTGAGTTGCAGTGTTATCAAATGTGTGACGCACCATAAAACGCCGACATGCCAACATTACTATTTGCATTTTCTAGTCAGATATAAAATTACCAGTGGCTTCAAGAAAGCTGCGCATTTGTCTGTTACTCCAGATATCCACAGTGACGTTGATGTTGGGTACAAGGTTCAGTTAAGGGATGATTTTTTGTTGGACTTCATCAAATCTGTTCTCGTTCTACATTGTGGACAGATGCTTGCAAATTGGGAAAAATATACCGAAAATCCATGGCTGCCATTAGATCTTTAAAATCTTTAGACTCCACCGCTAAAAAGGGTTACAATTTACTGACAATAAAATTGACGATTTTGTTAATGATATGCTTCTGACGTGGGTGTGTAGACTTATATTTAATTGATTCTGTACAGTACACTGCTACTGTAAGCTGCTGCACCTGGGTGGAGAAACCAGAGCCAGATTAGACTTATATAGCTCTGCTTCACGATTACGCTAGAAATTCAAAAGCGTATTTCAGTTATATAATATACGATAAGTTTATAATAATGAAAAATGTGTTATAATAAATAAATATCTCAATTATATAATATAGAATATAGTTTATAATAAAATATTAAAAACATATAAATACTAGATAAATGGAAATAATATAAAATATAGTTTAACACGCATGAAGAATTTTGTCTACCTATATTATATTGTATAATTTACATAGAATATAGTTCATATTAACAAAAATAATAAAAAGGCTTACCTTCAGATGTTTCAGTAGGATATAAATGGATTTTCCTGAAGTAGAAATAATCCGCTCACAATATTTACACTTTGTCTTGACGTGACCAGATCTAACAGTAGGAAGTATGAAATGTTAATGCACCACTGAAGACAGTTTAGTAGCCATCTCAAATTCTATCATGTGATTTGACTGGATTAACAATCATGTATTACAATAACTTTTAAGATTGTTGGAGAATATTGACCTGATTTATCCCTCTCGCCATTGGCAGTCTTTACTGCTCATGTCACGATGTTTTTAATAAGTTATATTCAAAATTTAATTAAACTACTTTTTGTTCATGTTATACCAACCAGTATAGCATAAAAGCGTTAATTGTATAAAAGTTCAAGTTGTTAATGTTATAAGATAATATAAAAAAAATCCTAAATTTCTCTTGGGGTAAGAAGTGTGACTTTTTCTTTAGGCATCTCCTCTTCTATAATTTATCTACTACCCCTCCAAGATTTACGAAATTTAACGTAAATTACTCAGTATAATTTGTCATCGCTAAGGAAAAGTAAAGTTTTTGTAGCTTTCAATTTTGTTGGTTACATAGCCATCTAATAGAAAATCAGACTCCTCTTGCCACACCCACCTGTCACATCCTCTCTTTCATCTATCTAATGACTATTATATTAGGTGAGACGAAATTTGTGCTGAAAAAAAAATTTAATGTGCTGAAAACGAAATTAATGTGCTGCAGATGTAATAATGACAGTCCGATGAGTACAGAAACTGACATTTAATCTTACAATATTAAGTATTAACTAAATCATCAAGTGAATACGAATACTATGCCAGTGAATTCGAATACAAATACTTAAATTTTCTCTACCAAAGTATTCGAATACAAGTAGGAATACTCCCATTGCTGAATTCGAATGTATTCGAATACGAATACCCCATGTCTGCTCCACAGCACGAGGTAAATTCACTATATATCTCGTAACATAACGAATTAAATTCCTTTTAGACTTTCATGCCTCATCATCCACCCTAACAACTTACTAGTTTCGTCCTAACTTTATTGATTTAGCTTCACTGAAGTATTTACCAATAGATAAACTTGAAACCACTTTAAGAAGCAATCAATAAAGGCCAACAAATTGCAATTACTATGTGAATCTCGAAACAGCAAAGTGGCTGATGAATTAAAGAAACCCATAAAACATGTATACACATCATAGTAAATCTTACGAAGAGTATCATTCATTAGAGCTAAAATTTAACAGTGTTCTTTTCCTTTTTTGCACACATTCACAGATGACATAAATATTACACAATGTGTGCCGCTTAGAGGAAAAGCCGACTCTGACATGAAAACTTTTACAGAGAGTATCAGGCTGTCCATTACAGAAATTAATTTTGGATGTCATTGTTACACCTTCCAGAGAGATGTAACTAATAGAGATCGTTTAACTCTATAAATAGTGATGATAGTATCTGGAACATTACAAATGGAATCATTATTAGCATTCTGAAGCTATCAACATACGAATGATGCATGTGATGATATACCTTCCTGCAAGTGTGATAATACTTGTCCAATTCCACTGTCACATGTTAAATAAACTATGATGCCTGCACGAAGCCAATTCTAAAGCTACAATCAAATCACGTTTTATAGATTGAAATAAATGTTTGATCACAGCTTTCAGTCCACCTGAAATGAGAATTGTTGTTAATCAGAGCAGCCACTAGTGCATTCGTCTTAAAGTAATTGCAAAAAAAATTCATTAATATGATAAACAGCCCACAAAAATCCGAACTTTCATTTTAGTCATATGTTAAGACAAGCTACTAACTGCTACGATGCTCAAAGGATCAGTGGACAGTCCTTTCTTACAAATGATGTGAATGGGGAAATTTCATATGTTTGCATAAGTGTGGCTACGTGGCTTCAGTTTCAAGTATTTTTTCTTTATCTGTTGATACACCATTCTCAATCGCTCAGTAAATTGAAATAATAAGCAAAATATAAGTATTTTATCTACATGTATATGGTACATCTCGCACTACAAGCCTCATAAGTGTAACCTCTATCAATTGCATGAAGGTGATAGGTGCCTAAATAGGCCAATGGCTTGACATGGAATACATGAAAACCATCTCAAGTACCAAAAATACTATAGGTCTGTTTTCATAATCCAATTTCACTTGTGTGTAGGTTAAAGTTTTAACATATTGAATTAACATGCACTTTTTCTATTCATAATAACAGAAATGCAATAACGTGTGAGCAGACTGACCAATATAAAAATAGTAGTGGAAATCGTTATTGCATGAACCATATTTTTGCACATTTTTCCTAGTTCCTGTATGTTTTGCGAGATTGTACATCGTGGAAGTTTCAGAACTAGTTTAAAACGGTTATCGAGATTGTGTGGTGTGAGCTGACACATATTTCAATAATGCAAACAGATACATGCATCTTTATTAACAAATCAATCGTGACAAACGTATTACAGCAGATGATCAACTAATACTTGGCAAATACTGAAATGTTCTCTCAGTATGAAAAGCTAGATTCAAAGATAATGCCACAATTGTATTTGACAAAAAATTGTCACAGAGTCTGCTTTTTGTTTTAATATTTAGTTTGCTTCCTTTAGACTTAGTAACTGCTTGACAATCTTTTGATAAGAGTGCACGATGGACTGAATGTGGCAGGAGAGTTCATGATGCCACACGTGGATTATGGCTTCCTTTGGTTTCAAGGTGCTTCTCGCTTTATTCCCGTGCACTTTGTTACCCATTGAATTTAATTCTTCTAGCAATCTTCCTTGTCAAAAGTTTATTTTGGCTCAAAGAAAAAAATGACTGCAATTTTCTGTGGAGCTACCTTTCAACCATTGGCCATGATAGCATTACACACATGTTGTAGCAGATAGACTTCTAAACTAAATGTCACTACTGTAGACAAACAATGATTCTGAAAGTTGTATAACTCTTTTCTTCAACATCCCAGTTATTCCATAGTACCTTCTAATGACATTTTTTAAGACATGCATCATTTGTGTCTATGTGAAGATGAGTAGCAGTTATTCCACGAAGGTGCCTTTTGGTTACACAAAAGTGATCATATTCTATGACAATCTACTGAATTCTTATCACTTGTGTACTTGAAAATTATATGTGCAACCCTTAAGAAATCGATTCAAAATAGGTATAATATCAAATGTAGTAGCACTAGCTGTGAAGCTAGCTTCAATCAATTCCGCTTCACTTACCCTGCTCATAACCATTAGAGTTGGCAGCAGAATGGCAGTCTATTCAAAATTACAACCATAAGTGAGATATATTATCTCAAACAAATATCTATGTATGCACTGTAGTATTAATGCACTCCACTTCTATTACAGGCTATACCACTTGCCTATGATATTGTTGCGTGAATCAATGTTAAAGTTAACGATTTATATTTTGTCAAGGAGAAACTAATCACAACCTGGAATAACACTCTACTGCTTTCCTTGAGTATATCCAGAACCCTAGCCAAAATAAATTCAGTATTAATCTGCCAAAGTGGTGTTTTCAATAAGAATGTCCAAAACACTGTTATATTAAATAAGATTTTTACAGAACTAATATCTACCAAAACAGTTATCCACATAAGCACATAATGACCAATTGCCATATCATATTGTACAAACACAAGCACATTGTGGCACCTACTTAGGTTGGTAATATATATAAACCAGAAAGTAGACATGACTCACTGGATTTCCAGTGAAGTCTGAAGAGATAAGTTCTATAGGCCATACAAAGTTCTTAGTCCTTTTTCTTACATCAGTTATTTATTCCTTCTCTCTTTAAAAAATTGTCCATTGTTGTGACAACATATTGCCAATTTAAACAAAATGATAACTGTGCAATATACAGAAAATGCAAATGAAAAACAAAGAAAACTTAAACTTGAAGAAACAGATATTTATCATGGAATCAAATATTTTATCTTTATAACTCGATAGAATTGAAAACTTAAATAGACTACACCTGCCTGTTGTAAGAAAGAAAAGAAGAAGATGATTCGGCTTATATACTGAAGCTTTCTTCAAGTGCTTTATGATGGCGTGAAAACATTGACTTTATGACTTAGACTTTGGCATTCACAGATTGAAATGAACCAGATGATAAGGCTTGATTCTACAAGATAAGAAATTATAGAATTTATTTGTAGTATGAAATAATTCTATATAACTAGAATTATGTAACTGGAGATAGGTGTTTCCCTAGCAAACAAAGTCAAAATCCACAATGAAACATATAACATAAAATTATGTTTATGATAGATAATACACTTGTCACATTATTTGAGGTTGACTTTCTATAAACGTGATGTGAAAACAGAAAACTGTACTTTATAGGACGAAGACAAATATAATATTAGAAAGCTTAGTCACCAGGAAAGCTCCATTTGCAGAAATGAGAGACAAATATTTTTGACTTTTCTTTCCTCACCTAATAGGTCAATCATCACTTAGTGGCAGAATATCGAACTGTGAATCTGAGTATCCATGGTTCATGGCTTATTCTTATAAATTTGCTTTCCATATTGTGAGTTTACAACTTTATTATTTGATTAGGGTAGTCCACGGGTTGGCAGTGGACATTGTTGACTAGCTGAGGCAATTTTGTCTAACAGTTCAAAATTAAAGATGCTGACCACAGGTACACATTGTTTAGCTTTGTAAGAATATAAAAACAAGCAAACTTTCCCATAAGGAGCACACTAGACAACCCACTAAGACCAGGTTAACAAATTATTGGCAAGAAGGCCAGGTATAAACTTGTGACATAGTCTCGTATTGCAGAGTTAGAGAAGTTAAGGATGTGTATTTTTTTCAGGAAGTGTAACTAACTGCAAAAACTGTATTATAATTTTCTAAAATCATGTTGATATACGTGTATTAATATACCATGTGGTAGAAGGATTCAGTTAGTGATAACTTTTTGTCACAATAGTTAAGAATTTACAATATGGTTTTGGTAACCAAAATATCGTTACCTATATAATTACAAAAAGCTAATTATTAATTAGTTACTATTCTTCTTTATTACCACTAATTATTTACCAACTAATTTGTATTCTATGTTTTGCCTGCTAAACTGCTGCTATTTTCAGCAAAGTTCTGTGAAGGACTGTGATAGTACAGGTCGGATTCCTATGTCTTCTTGATAGAACGGCTGGTTTCTTCTTCATTTGGAATTAGAATTAGTATTAGTGATGAGCCGAGAAAAAAATTGCTGCTACATCCATTTATTACTGTATGATGCTTACAAATAACTCACTTTGAGACTAATAATGCTTGGAGACAGCTTAAACTTATATTAAAGTTTTTCTTCGTTGTTCATTCAAGCCATCTCCAAACATTATTAAATAACTGCTAAAGTCGAGTTATAGCATTTATTTGAGCACCTAATTGCCATTATCGAGTGTCTCACAATTTATATAACAGTAATATTATTCTGTTCTTTTATCACACATATTTTTCTTGGGAAGTAATGAAAAAATAAAACTACTAATACTACTAATACAGTGGGTTCAGCTTTTAAGCATATATTATTTCCATGTTTTTTTTTAATATAAGTTTCATTTCTGATCGCTATATGACACCACAAATTACTCTTATATAATGATCGTTTCTGACTTTTCATTGCACAAACATGATATCTGCCAAAACAATTTCAGTAAAAATAAATAAGGAAGGAAATAATAATCTAAGTTACTATTAAAAGTATTATGGAAGTCAACTATTTATGCAACTGTCAGATCTGTGTACATTGATGTCTGATTTAAAAAACACCAGTTTCTTAATTATCAAAACAATACATTATAAAGCAGTCTACTTTTCTTCAAATTTTCAGTGAGGCCGAACCGGGCAGCTGTGTGTTTATGTGTGATATCATAATTCATGGCCTGGGATCTGTATGATGTCCTTTCTATTAACCAGCATGACTCTAACATGAGGTAGAATCGATTGAATGCACATGTAACGAGTTGGGGTGAAGTTGGAAGGCATGGGTTATATAAGTATCCCCTTAATATCGGTCCAGCTTCACTGGCCTCTAATGCAATCCAAAATTAGAGAAACTAATAAAACTGATATGAAATTAACAATATATATTACCGTTAAAATATAAAAATAATGTGCACATTCATTTATCAACCTATTTCAATGAAATGGTTTAGAAAAGGGGGAAACAAGTAACATTTTTTCCAAAAATGAAGTATGATGTAGGGATGGCAATGTCAAAAGGTATAGAAAAAAGGTAGGGATGAATACACAAAATCATAAAAAAATCTCTACACAAGTAGTGAGTAAGTACTGTGTCCATCTTACAAGCTTATGGATATTAACCCCTGTAAGGCTGTAAAGCACTATTCAGTTTAAAGGTTTTTATTCAAACTTGAATTCATGCAACTGACAGGAATTAAACATTTTGTTGTAAATAAAAGTTATTCTTGGAAATATTTGGCTACTTATGTAGTGACTTTCGTATGATTTTGTGTATTCATCCCTATTTCGTTTTTGTACTTTTTTGGCATTGCCATCCCGATGTCATACTTAATTTTTGCAATTTTTCGTTATTACTTGTATGTTAGATTAACTGATGGTATTATCATATGTATCGATGTAGAAGGCTTCATTTACCTTTCTTTTCCTCCTGTTTCTAGACATGGTTATCACTATGATACATTACTCATATTTCACAGGAGAGGAAACCTGTAGATATCGGAAAACATCTGGACTAAAAACCAAACTACCTCAACGCTGTAAGAACTGGCATCATAGAATACCTAGTTTCCAGTAATAATAAGATTTGTAGTAAAAAAGATGCTAAAAAAAGAGAAGGAAAAATACGTCATAACAAGCCACATTAATAATGGATACCATTGGTGTGTGATAAACGATAAAATGAATAACATAAATAGAAGATTAAGCTGGGAGAGTCCTACTGACACAGATCTATGTTCCCTTAAATTACAACAGTATCCACAACTCATAACACAATATGATCACGATTAACATACACAAACCACCTAAAGAAAGATCTAAAGGAAAGAAAACTAAAACAGTGTTTACGACATCTGTTGTGAGTGTGGATTTTCATACATTGTAGAAACAATTGAGAAGTACTATAGACATATAAGTCACTTTAGTACTTGTCTGTTTGTAATAGTTCATCATCCCAATGAAGAAGACCATAAATAATATATATAAGAATAAGACAATAATGGGATATAAATCACTTGGGAGAAATGGAAAGGTAAAAGAAGCCTTCTAGAACTATAAAACTGATAAGACACTCTGTCAACGTAGCATAGACATTATTAGAATGTGAATACCCCCCCCCCTTCAGTAGGGTAGACCTTGATTGAGTAAATAGCAAGCCACATTTTCTGTAAAAATCATAAACAAGAACAAATCTCGACCAATACCTACACACACTAAGTTTCTGAAGTTCTCTAAAAACGGCAGCAGAAATTTAGAATATAAGTTATTTAGTAAGTGATACTTAGTATTTAAAACATGTTAATAACTAATTAATATACAGACTTGGGTCATCATATAGGCTATTAACAGTGACAACGAAGATTGTGTTCCAACTTAACAGTTTCCACCGATATCAAGTAATAAAAACAAACATTTTAAGGGGGTATCTATTCTTATCAACTTATTTATTTCTGTTAGCCCTCAAAGCATATTTGACTAGGTACTTATTTTTGTGAAACATAATTTGACTTCTTTTCTATTCTATAGTTCTTCAGGTAATCTATATAATCTTAGACACAGTGATTCGTGTGAGAAGTTAAAGGATTACATAAGACTCAGACCCAGAATTATAAACAGTCTACAGTATGTTATGAAGTTAGGGTTAAGGTAACATTGGTCAAAGTTGAGAGAGTGTTTGGCCAGTCTCTAAGGAAATAGGAGATTATAGTACACAAAGTCATTAGAAAGTGATTAAGGTTAATGAGCATAGCATCATCTTTCTAAGTTCAGCTGGTAAGAGACTACAGCACCTATATGATTATAAAACGCTATAATCCTATATACGTGAAACAGGTGCAAGGTCTGAACGAAAGGGGCCGATTCGGTGTGGAATTGAGAAAGGAATATGAAAGTTAGGAGTTCGACGAAAAGAAGACTGAGAGATGTAAGTGAGAACTAATAAAACGAGAGATGCAAAGGAAGAAAGTAATATGCTACCAATAAAAATAAAATATATTTTTAAATCTATGTGTTATTGATTACCTGTAATAAACAGAATTTTTATTGGCGTGAATCTTTTCTTGAAAGGAATAAGTACAACCTTAATAAAGCTGACGGATATAAGAAGGGAAAGTAAATAAAATAATGATGCTTTAGTTGCTAAAGTTACAGGAAAAAAACAATGAAATTATAGTGTCTAGTTTGATTTTTACGAGTCTCCTGATGGTTTGGCCGTTCCAGTTTATTGTTATCTTTTCTGTGTTTTATAATATTAAATTAAGTAAACCTGTCTTGTTTTGAGTTGGTGTTATTTTTACACATTCTACTGATGCTCTCCCTGTCAACACAGTGATAATAGAGACGTTTGAGTAGCATCAACCAACTTGTGTAAATGTTGCCTCAACTTAATACAGCTTCTACTTCTTACTTCGAAAAGTTTACCTGAGGGATTAAGCTTAATCAGAAACCAAAAATTCCATATCTTTTTTTACGTCACCAAGTTAGCAACTGCTGGTATTGAAAGGATGTGTGACATAAGAACTTTTACTATTGGATTTCGGCAAGTTTCAAAGGAAACAGATTGACTGAAGCATTACCTAACGTAGTTTAAGGCTATTATAAAACTGACAACTGTTTATCCAATGGAAGATGTTTTCATCTTGTTTCCGATTTTAATGTAAAAATGCATGGATATTAACAATTAGTCTGCCAGATCATTGAAAGTTTGTTTGTTCTAAGGTGAAACTAATGAAATTGTCAAGTTTGTTTATCATTGAAAGTTTGTTTGTTCTAAGGTGAAACTAATGAAATTGTTAAGTTCGTTTATCATTGAAAGTTTGTTTGTTCTAAGGCCAAAACTAATGAAATTGTCAAGTTCGTTTTTAGCGCAAAGCTACAAAATGGGCTACCTGCTCTGTGGCCGCTGAGGGGATCAAACCTTGCTAATTAGCCCTATAAGCCCTTCACTTACAACTCAGTCAATGAAGCCGACGTTGTCAAGCATACGAACGTATCGCAGGCGCTGTACATCAAGGTAGTGTTTAACGTCGGAAAATAAGAACTGATCACTTACATGCCTTAGAGTGTTATCCTACTACTGCTCTTGATGTTTCCAATACAGCGACATACCGAATCATAATAAGCTGAGCGCAATAACTGCAGTGTAAAGTACCATAGCGAAAAAAAACGACAAATATGTTTCTCGAAATATTCCCAACTTCTAAAGAAAAAAGGCCAGAAACGTGTTGAAAGTGTTCTATATCAGATAAGCGCAAAATATGAAGTAAAGTAAATCGAAATATGAGTTATAACTGTCCAATAACGATAATCTGAAAGTGTTCTATATCAGATAAGCGAAAAAGGTGAAGTCAAGTAAATCGAAATATGAGTTATAACTGTCCAATAACGATAATCTGAAAGTGTTCTATATCAGATAAGCGAAAAAGGTGAAGTCAAGTAAATCGAAATATGAGTTATAACTGTCCAATAACGATAATCTATTTAAAATAAAAGGTTTTACACTTCACTATGACCACCATGATAGGGTATTTCGACTGCTTGCCACTAGGAATGAAGATTAAGTCATTGAGACACCACTAGATCGAACATGCTAGCTCCCGACAACATACATCTAAGAAATAAAAGGTTTTACACTTCACTATGACCACCATGATAGGGTATTTCGACTGCTTGCCACTAGGAATGAAGATTAAGTCAATCAGAGATTGAGACACCACTAGATCGAACATGCTAGCTCCCGACAACATACATCTAAGTGTGCTGAAATGTTGAAACAATAACTGAGATAAATTTCCCAGTGTTCCCCAATTGGTTTGGCAGTCATTCATTTTAACCTCTAGATCTTCAGATGCAGAGCGATTCTTTTAAAAACTGGACTTCTTCCAAACAGTAACAGATAATTTATGAACGAGAATAGCTTGTAGAAGACTATTAGTGGATATGCAAACCAAGACCTTTGGAAAGATAATTAAATAGAAAAGTCTCTAACAGAAAGTTTATATTTAACACAAATACAAATTAATGTTAATTAAAACCCATGTATTATCGACAATTTAAAATATCATACATAAAAAAGTTTATTTCAGAAATTACTGTTCATCTTTGGGTTAATTACAGTACAAACTGGCAATTTAGAGAAATTCAGAAACATAGGTTGCTGTAGTATGCGGCTTGTTTACCGAACTATGCGAGTTCATAGGGAACCTGGAAGTTTTAGTATGATCGGTATGTTGTACATCTTTAGTTTGTATTAAAACATACATACAATGAATACATATATTAACGAATCCATTTTTTTTCTCATTGTTGAAAAAAAACGTATACCATTGTAAACAAAATTAACTAAAAAAATCTTAATTTGGAAACAGTTTCAAAAGTGAAAAAAACAATAAAAAGGAAAAAAGGAACACTTAATATCCTTACTGTTTGTTTACGTAAAAACATCTTGACCTCTATCCACAAATACATCAAAATAACCTCAGTAATGAGTCCTTCTTACTTTACATTGAGATAAGGTGTGAATATGTGTTTACGTGATTATATTTTACAAAATGATTTGCTGTATCTAAGCATCGATACAAAATTCAAATGCAAAAATTTGAATCGAGAAATATAATTAACATAACTAAAATTGTTTCAAATAATTAATATGTTTCTTACTCAAGAATTCTATTAAAAACTTAGAATTAATTTTGTTGCTACTTCGTTATTTTAACGTACACGTTGTTTCTTCTTACTTTTAATGCATTGCTTCAAATGGACGATTTGCCACACCCACCGTAGAGAATCGAAATTATGTTTTAACTTACTAATGACTCACAAGGGGAATAACTTATAATATAGAATAAACATGGATTATCTAAAATGTTCGTTTGTAAAAATAAGTATACAAATATGTAGTTCGTTATTGCCAAGAATAAAAGTTTACACAAAGAAATAATAAAGGTTTATTTTTCCCCATTTTCACACACATGAACGTATATCGTATGCTTACTTAACTCTAAGATTCAGAGTTCGATCTCTACGAATCACAGGAATGAATGCTCCAGGTATAAGATAATCACACAGTATAATAGAGACTAGATTGTAGATGTAAAAGGAAGAAAACGGTTGGACCTTATAATTCCATAGGATTTCTCCTTCTCAGACAAAATGTAATAGCTCGATAGATTATATCATGGTAGAACGACTGCCGTTGAGGGGCAGAAGAAAAAGAGAAATTTATCAATCATAATCGAACTTTATGTTGGTATGAAATACATTTCTTCACCTCTAACTTTTACATCTTAACGATAAATCTAACACTAGTTAAAAAATTCATTATCTGTTTATCATTTAATATCCACAAAGAATGAATCATTATTATTCGTACTTGTTCGTAGGTTAATAGTTTATCTAGAGAATTATCAACAAAAGAAAGCAACAAAAACAAATAACGATCAGTGTATTTTCTCCTGTTAAATACGATACAAAGAAAATAATTCCACATTTCACAAAATATCAAGGAATATCAATTTTTGCTGAAATATATATATCTAGGCTATTGTTATTCAAAGAATTTGTCCAGTTGTTATCCGATTGTAACAATATGGATTCATATCAGTTAAACAAAAATTAATGTTTAACTAAGATAAAGAAACAGATATGAAAGATAGAATTAAATGGTGTAATGAAAAAAACAACACAAAAATCATGGAATTAAACCTATTTATTACATACACAAAGATCACACCACTCACTCTTCGTCATTATTTTGAATCAATAGTTTTATTTGCTATATAGTCAATAATATGTTATAAACAATTTGATATTAATAACATTTTCATTGACGGGGATTCTATGATATTTCCTCTATTCAAATTGATTCCAAGTGGAAATTAGTTCAACTGAAACGTTCTGACAGAGAGAAAAAAAAAGATTAGAATATCACAAACCTAATCCATAGAGGCTTACAATGAACGTTTATGGAGATGATTACCGAGAAACAAATGGCTCTTTTTTATTGGTATTTCATGTTTTCCATGGGTCTAAATGATAGTTTTATTACGTTGAAGATTTATTTTGCGAATATATTTGTTACTCTTGTTTTATTTTACTGTAAAAATACAACTTAACCTGCGATGAAAACTATATTAAAATATTTAAACCGTTTAATACAATGCTTGTATGTGAGAAACAGATAAGTTGTAATGGCATGTGAATATATAATTTATGAGATAAATAAACTAACACCATATGGGTACAATGTAATTCCACAGCATTTTCTAGGCTATTGTTACTCAAAGAATTTGTCCAGTTGTTATCCGATTGTAACAATATGGATTCATATCAGTTAAACAAAAATTAATGTTAAACTAATATAAAGAAACAGATATGAAAAATAGAATTAAATGGCGTATTGAAAAATACAACACAAAAATCATAGAATTAAAGTTTATTTTATTTCCGGCATTTTATGTACAAGTACTATACTATTAAATAGTGATATATAAATAGTGATATATATATCTACTCCATTTTTAATAGAAGTATAACGTTAAGCATGTGTTCTAAACAACGTATTTTCGGTTGCGATAAACAACTCGTGTACTGTTAATGTTTGTTGATTGTAAGTATCCACTCTCATTAACTTTCTATAAGTAATTCTTAAGTTCATAAAGAAAATATATCTTAAGGTAGAGGAAGAAATGCACCAAATATATATATGTATGTGTGTGTATATATAAATTCTTACGCAAACAGCCTTTCGGTTTATGTTCCATTTTCTCCTCCATATAAACAGCAAAGCTGAATTATATCTAAAAATTCTATATAAATTATATGTACACTGTCTTGGTGATTTTACACACCTGGAGGCTAGATCCGTGAAATGGATGTTCACAATTTAATTTCGTTTAGGTTGCAGTAACTAAAAAACAAACAAATTTGATTTATAAGTATTCCTTTTTTCTTTTTTGACAAACAGCTG
Source organism: Limulus polyphemus (assembly GCF_000517525.1). Lineage (NCBI taxonomy): Eukaryota > Metazoa > Arthropoda > Merostomata > Xiphosura > Limulidae > Limulus > Limulus polyphemus. The sequence goes on along the minus strand of NW_013666871.1, from coordinate 69,310 downwards.
TTTTGAGAATCCTTCCTCCAACAAGAATAAACTATTCATTAGCGAGTACATGCTCCTTTCTAATTACTGCAAACACGCCGCTAATGAGTCCATTAAGCTATTAAGTAATGACTTGTTTAAGCAACGCTTGTGATTGATCTGATGTCTAATGATGAACATTTAAGAACATTTATGTATTTTATTTTCATCAAATACTATCCAATCAAACTAAACATTTTCTCGTTATTTGTTTCAGGGTTAGATTCTGAGTCAAATATTTGCTTAACTCATGTTAAGTTTTCCTAATTTACGAAATTGTCAGTGTAATTAACGATAAACATATTCATATTTCGCTAGGAAATTACTAAAAGGTAAGATATGAATCTTCTTTAACTATCATTGTATGTGTAATTCGTTATGTTGAACCTTGTAAAATAAATTTTGGCTTTGTACTTGATGGATGAACAATGCAAGATTTTATCAGCTTTTATGGATCGAATTGGAATTCTTTTAAGTAAATATTTAGATAAAAAGAAAAAAGTGACTTTTTTACTCTAGAAGAAGTGACATTTCTTTGTTTTAAAATTATTTTGTATAAGATAAAAATTCAGCATTACAGGCTAAATGAAAGTAATTACACTAAATATTTTGATGCATATTTTTTATCTCACCAATTTCCTAAAACAATCTTCGCTACATCTTTTAAAAGTCTTAGCAATTGTTGAGTGAAATATCTGTTTCTAGAAATATTTATGAGAATCAACTGTATGAAATCAAATTACTACATACCAGCAACTATTTTTTAACAAGTTTAAAGTTTTAAAGTCAAATTAAACAATTCACTGAAAAATAATCAGTTACGTTAAAAGGTTTAACTGCCTTAATTATGAACAAAGAAGCACCAACAACAAAATTCGTAATTTACGAATTGATTAGCAGACCTTTATAGAGAAGGTAAGATTATATTTTTTTCTTTTAGTTCATTTATCAGTATTTTATGTCCAGAATTCCCATATGAACTCAAACAGACAAATTGAAACTACATTAACATCTCTAGAAATTTGCTGCTTAACTAGATGTAAAGCAACGAAAGTATAGATAAGCCTGGCTAAGCCTTTAGACTTAGAACTTGGATAAAGGTTTTGTTTATTTCAAGCAAAAATTGTGTCTTTAGGAAGTGCAATTCATATACTTTCAGTGAAATGTTCTTTCTGTAGATTACTCGGACAAGAGACATAAGTTACAACCCAAAAACATACAAAGCCTCACAGGAAATCGATAATTTAATTTATGAGATACTTCACAGTCTTAGGACCAAGGTTAGTAGATCTATCGAGCATTACTTAGTTGTGATTGAATTATGACGCTGACAAAAGCAAGTAAAGTCTTACTCTACTCGCCAATGATAAATTAAAGTATTGGAATCACCAATGACCGATGCACTTGTCTTCTGATACAAATAATTCTGTATAAGTACAGATTACAACGCTTGTTTCTTCTAAATACTAATAAATGATGATAATAGCTAGAGTTAGTGATATGGTAAAGGAAATGAAAAATGAAATATAAACACCGACCTTTAAAACCTTTTTATATCCTTTTCGGAGGCTCTAGACATTACATAAATGAAATATGCCCCCCAGTGGCACGGCGGTATGTCTGCAGACTT
>NW_013666871.1:49930-67593 GCF_000517525.1 Limulus polyphemus | reverse complement strand
ACAGATAGCCCATTGTGTTGCTTTGTGCATAAATTCAAACAAACTAAACTAAATAAATGAAATATTAAAACTATAAGATGAAGAAAAGTATTTTATAGTTAAAATGAAAATCACCATACACTTGATTGTTAATAGATTGAATGCAAGTAATTACAACAGAAAAATAACATATTTTTAGTAAAAATCATCATTATTTGTGTACACGATACTTATGATCGTTAACAACATCTTACCAGTTTCTGAGAGGATACATTAAGAAATCTCAAGAGTTATGACATGTATTGTTGTACAAATGAAATTCGTGACTTGATTTCCACAAATTAATGGTAAACAAAACCATAATGAAATAAAAATAGAAATCACTACCTCATAAAGAGGTTGAAGAGCTTATGCAAATGAACTTCGAAAATTGAAGATGAAAAAGTATGATTAATTTTAACATGAAAATCACATTGTCCTCAGACTAATCAATAGTCTAAGTGAGACTATGGCTCCATAAATTCACAGAGAAGTCTTTAGTAAAAATGGATATAAAAAAAAAACTGATTTTGTGTACTGAAAAGGCATGTACTGTTTTCTAAAAGCATGCCAAATTTTATGAAAATAAACTTGGTATATTAAAAATTACATATAGTTTCATGGTTATGTGGTGGTTAAAAGGTTAGTCAAAATAGCAAATCCCGTATACAGAGAGATAAGGAAGTTTTACTCTTACATTTGAGGAATCTGTTTTTACCATAATGGTTCTTTGTGTAACAGTCATGTGCTATAAATTTAATATTGCACGTAATTCACTATACGTCATTCTATCTCCAAAATGCTTTAAAGTACTTAAATTCATTTGATAATTAATGTTCTACAGTGGTATTTTTCTTTGTGGCAAATTCTTCTAAAACATGTTTATCAACATCTACTTAGCAAAAATTTAAAATTAGAAAACTTCCTACGTATCGGATGTATTTCAGTTTCTTGTCACATTAATCTTATGCTCCTAAAGCAACTTAAAATTTGTAACATAGTAGAAGAGGTTAACGAATACTATTCCAAAATCAACGGTTTGTTTGTTTTGTAAGTGTGTGGTATTCTCAGATTTACTGATTTTTCCTTAGAGTAAACGAATGTGATCTGAAAAAAAAAAGGAAATTCGTTAGATAATATATCATGAAGTAAATGTTTGATTTTCCTTGGCTCTGACCGAATACGACGCAGAGTAAGAGACTGAACACAAAATCATACCAGTCAATAATCTTTATTAATCAATGTTAAGATTAAACATGAACAACAGCTGGAAATAACTGGATATATAGAGCTGGTTTTTGTTGGTGGCTTTTATTGAAAACTACACAATGGGATATATGTGTTTTAACCACTACGGGGAACGAAACCCCGGACCTAAGCATTGCAAGTCTTTAGAACTTCTCACAACAAAGGAATCAAAAGTAAAAGTTGAAAGTGAGCTAAAGGGAATTGATCTAGTTAAAATCTCACAATCACCCAGAATCTCCAAAACGGGAAAACATTATACTGTATGCAATACATACTCGCTGTCTCCAGGAACAGACACATTATCCAACTGACTGAAGGCCACTCTCAAGTCAACAATGGGAATTCAAGCCGTCAAGACATAATTGTGTTTACCACAAGAATTAACCACTATTACTGTCTATAATGTTTCATGCTACAGTAATATCTCGTAAACCAATGCAAGGTGCTCTAAAATTTTGAAACTAAACTAGCAACTGAGAGGGACATAAAACATAAGTAACATCACTTGCTAAATTTTTCCTACTCTCTTTATATTCAGGCTGATCTGGTCTTCCCTAGTTTCAAAACTTAAAAGCAAATTTAAACTTAACTCGTACATTACTCAAGAGATCGTCGGAACCCGTAATCTTTCCTGTAAAAATACATTACACTACAAATAAAGTAAATCAGAGAAACAAATGTTATAAAAATACAAAACTAGCACAAAATATCACAAGGCAACTTATAAATATTAAACCGAAGTCTATTAACAATGATAAACTGCCACCTTTAGGAGAGGATAGACAACAGCAATTGAATACAAGAATGAACCATTTAAGAAATAAATACACACAATACAAATATAAACCCTTTAGTACTGTTAGAAATCCCATCATTCATAAACACCCTTTAACACAACAGACTGTTTTGCACAAAAATTAAAACATTACATTGAAAGAACTATGAAAACAAAGTAAAAATAGCCATTCACAATCTAAGCAAAGTGAACCAACATACTTTAAATTTCCTTTGGTAACACAAAATAACATTATCAATTGCTCCCTAGAATATATAGGCAGATAATGCAAAACAAAACCTTTCATAACTAAAAAAAACTTTATAATCTAAGTAAAATATTTACCACATTACATAAAAAATATATTTACATATATATATATATACATTAAATGAAATAATGAAACAAAATAACTAAAAATAGTTTTCGAATACATATGTACACAAAAGATTAAAGAAGCTGGAGCCATTTACCTATAGAAGCTCTAATGACAGGTCCTTCAATGATGACTAGTGCTGAGCTGTGGTGGTCTGATGGATAATCAGAAAATCGTGTCCAATCTGCACCAGTTCTTCTATCCACTTGACAATGGTTGTAATATATTTGAGCATGAGTCACTCGTTTACTTCAGTCAGGTGGCTGGGGGTAGTTTCACTTATTCCAACACATTTCTTACGTCTTCACTGGTTCAGCCATGGAAGTCAATTCTTCAGTGTTAAAGGTGGCTGCCATTGCTGCTATCTCCACTGTCGGTGATGTGGTGGTGACACTTGTCCATGGAGTGACACTTGTAGATTAATCTGCATTATGACATAACTCTAGCCACTGTTTGTAACACGAGTTTAGCTTTTACTATTATCTATTTTACATAATTCAGTGCTCGTTGAATATTACAATGTCATTACAATGTAAAAAGTGAAACTTGCCAGTTCTTGTACTCCTAGTCCTGATGAAGCCACAATAATGAAACAATGATTGAAATAAAAATTTTTTTTATAATTATTCAGAGAATAAAGTTCGTTTTTCTAACTTAACTGACAAAATGGAACTCGCTACACCTTTTTAAAACTATTATAACAGAAGTGAAGTGCACACTTGTATATGATATTTCACAATTAAATTCAAATAGCAATCCTAACGATATTTAAAAACTACTTAAGAATTGATATTTTGTAATTTAACAAAAATTATTCAACGTAATTTTCAAACAACCTCCTTATAGGATTCTATAATTTTTCTGCCAATCCCAAGATATAGGTTTCTATTTTACTCAGAACCTGTAATTATCTAGAAACAGACTTATTCACGTTTCGTTTTTCACGTGATATACCTTTCTTCTCAGTGATTTTATTTCAAAAACCCTATCTGCGGAAGTTTTCATGATGTCACAGGAAATTAATTGGACAATAGATAATACATCTTAGTCTTAAAATCAGTTATTATCAACAGCTAAAATATTCCTGTCTAACTGATTGCAAAGTAAATGAAGAGAGGTAGACTTTGTGGTTTGTGAGATACAGACTAACAAACATTCTCCTAGTGGAGAACAAAGCACTCTAATACGAAGTTTACAAAACTTGGAAACAAGTCATAAATCTGGGATTTTTTATATTTTATTTTGACGATCACTTTGTTTGTGATAACCTGGTAATGTTATATTGTGTTTGATGGAAAGCTAAAGGCACATTATTCAACGAGAATTTTCATAAAAGAGTTAGCACAAAGGATCACATATAAAGTGTAATAGCCTTAAAATAAGACCCAGTACTCAAGTGCTTTTGAATAGTCAACTATTCGAAAGCGCTCGAGTTTGGGGTCATATTTTAAGTATATTATTCAACGAGAAGACATCAGGAACAGATTTTATGGTTGGTGATTACGATATATGATTGCAAAGCACTTAGATGACACAAATTAGTATTAGTAGTATTAGTAGTATTAGTATTAGTATTAGGTATACTCATAGCTAAAAAGCCTTATGAGTGAAGGAAGACAGTAGCGGCTTATGCCTTTGGATTGCTCAGCTGGATAGAGCATTGGCCATGACAGACAAAAGTATTAGGTTAAAGCCCAAGTCTCGGTATGTTTTTTTGTGTGTTTTTAACTTATCAATGCCCCTGTGGCTGAGTTTTCAAACTTCTAGCGATTCTCTTCATTGTGCAAAATGTCGATGATCTTGGAATTACACCTACTAGATCAGCCATTACAAACTATATTATAATCAATCATGCATCATCTAAAATCCTGCTGACATCTCCTTATTTTAAACTTTGCTCGATATCTCTGACAGTGAGGGTCACAAAGCCCATTTGGTCCCGTCTCTTTTATGACTGACAACTATCCTAACTTGTAATAATCGAATCATAGCCACAAAATGCTGTATGTTTTCTTGTTGGACAATACTAGTCAGTGTCTCAGAAAGAAATATTACAAAGCTCTTTCAATTATTAGTTTTCCAACAACATGATTGTCCTAGCTGATGATCGGATAATTAATCCCAGTCGTAATGACAATAAGTGCTTATTCAATGTACCAGTTGACGACTAGAGCTACTTAGCACCTCTTCTCTTATTTCTTCATCTAACTCACTGTGCACCACCAGATAAATAATTTCAGCATCTTCCTCTTGATTAGCAGAACTAATATGTTCCGAAATGATACTCCCATCTTACTCAGATCTGTTGTTCTCAAACTCTGAAACCTATTCAAACCAGTATGCAAGAGGTGTATCTGGAACATTTGGTTATGGCTAGTCAATGTGCTGCATACACTTACGCGCATGTGGCTTATGATCACTAGATCTTATACATGAGTGGGACTATTTGTTCGAGTACCAGATGTGCATCAGTCTAGCCGAAAGTAAGTTGCTTTCATGCAACTTGCATATATGAAAGTCATACCTAGGTACCACTTTGGAACTTCTGCTCCTTGACTATTTTCTTGTAACATTTCTTCTGTTATATGGCAGCCTTTCCTTATTGTTGATACACAAATATTAGTTACTCCACATACTCCTGTAAACATATTAAAATATATGCTCTAGTGGGAAGAATGTTCCTCATATCTACAGGCAACAGGATTTTTTGACCAAACACGAGCATGATTGGCGAACACCCAGTTGATCTTTGTTTCATCATATGGTAAACCATCAAGATGCATGGAAATGTTTGTCCCATTTGGATCTTCACCACATCCAACAATTTACATAACTCAGAAAATAACTGGCTGTTGAAAATATGTCCCTTATCTGTGTGAATTTCTTTGGGTGTTCATATCAAGTTATTCAGTGGTCTTCCAACACATCAGCAATGGATTGTGTTAAAGTATCGTCCAATGAATAAACCTTCGTTCACTTAGTTAATATCACATTCTGCCTTACGGAGAAAACTAACGATACCCTGACCTATTCTCTATAAGGGAGAACCAATATTTATCTGTTTGAGTTTAACTAGTCTAAGCCAGGTTTTCCTCTGAGCAGCACAAACTGTACAGTGCCAACAACAGTATCTTGAATCGTATACGCCCAGTAGAACTGCCATCACATATTATCACTAGTATGTGTGACACCTTGGTGGCATCCTGATCTTAAATTATGCAGAGTATGAAGTATCAGCTGCCTCAGAGCCCTTGAGACCATTAGGTGCAACAAAGGCTGAGAACCACGTCTAGATTATTGATTAAGGCGGTATAGCACGCCATCTCACTTCCTTAACTACTCATAAAAGTGTTATAAACTGCATAAAGTCGTATTATGTTCCTCATCTCACAATGGCCACGCTATTTTACGGTTTTTCAATTGCACTTCCCAGAGTTTTTGATGTATTAGTATTGGAATCCAATCTCTAATGGGATCTCTTGCAGCATGTGTTGGCTTCATTAAAGAACAAATAACTTTCACGACAAGGCCTCACCATATGCATTTCTGTGTTTCTTGCATATATGGAATGACAAAAAATTTAAATCAATTCAGATCGACGTCATTCATCATATTTGTTGCTCTTTTTTGGATAAACGAAACAATGCAATTAATCGTCAAAGAAACATCAAATAGTGTCGATCAAATAATCTCAAGAAATACTGTTTGAGATTCGATCCGTTTAACAAGAATAGCTCATATAATTCACTGTGCATCTTTCTGATACAGCAAGGTAAACAAAGAAACGACAAATACGTGTAAACATAATACTAATAAAAACATAAAATAGTACATTTCAGTTATTGAATAAATTTGAGAAATCCCTTAGTGAATTTTACACATTATATCCAAAAATGCATGCTGTAATATTAACATGGTGGTCAATGCGCTCTACTCGTAATCTACTAGTAGCTGAATCAAAACCCATCGCCGAACATGCTCACCTTTTCAGTTTCAGCCTGTGGGTATTATAATGTCACGGTCATTCCCAATATTTGTTGACAAAGACGTGGTATGCCACTTTAGAACTAGAGACAGGTAGCGAACATGCCTTCTGGTAACTTTGGGCAAAACTTCAGCGAACAAACAAACAAACAGAAGCTATGACATTTTTGTAGGTTTTGACTTCAAAATTATATTGCCAAGCATACAATTCCATGAATTCATAAGAATATATGAACTATATAAATTTCAAATACCTTGAATGAGCATCAGGGAACACACACGTATTCATGATCAGTTTACCTCGTATTCCGTTTTCCTTGATTTCTTTAACACTTTTTCAACTTAGAAAAATTTTGATTTTTCAACAAAGCTAACGAAAGCTAAGCTTCATTAACTTAAATAAATTATTTATGAAATAAAAAGTGCAGAATATGTAGCCTAGTGTTCAATTTATTCCTTCAATCCGTACGACGTTAAAATTTACTTTATCATATCAATATTGAAATTTATAAGACCTGAAGATAGATATTAGGAGAAACAGTGGTTTTACTAGTACAGTATCAAGTTAAACTCTAAGAGTCTAGCTCACAGACATACTTATGATCTTGTTTAACGTGGGATTGTCCAAAAGGATACAATAACTCCCGATAGTTTCGTCAATGTCGAATCACAACATCCACGTTGTTGTTTTTCTGTTACCGCTGATTTTTGGCATTGTCTGAAGTAAAATGGCCCTATGGCTGGCCAAGTAACTAACGTGTACGGATGGACGTAGATCGGTAGGTCCATGGTTCGAGCCGTAATATGCCGCTGAACACGCTTCGTACTTTCTGCTACATGTAACAGTAAGCCAACATTCTTAAATTCATGATGGCTATGGTTGAACCTTTGGGGTATTAATCTTGCCATTTATCCCATGTATCTCAAAAGGTTATCATTCATCAGCTTAAAAATTGATTCTAATAGTTTCAATGAATTTTACGTGTACTTCTTGACGTAAACGTACCGCCATCCCGCTTTTTTGTTGAGAAATTACTTTTATAAATTGATTTTAAAGCTAACTAAGCAATACACGTGAAGATACTTTAAAAATCAATGTAACGCGCATTATTCCTCAACTCCTATGTGTCATAATAGCTTCTCAACAGCATACCTCTTATGATAAATATCAACCTTACCTATTTTAAATATTGAATTTTAATCAAAACCGTTAAGGAAAAAAAATAGAAATACTAAATACCAAAATAAAATAATTTAATATGATAAGTAACTGGGAACCAAACACTTAAAAAACATTAACGGCATTCACCATTCACCATATACAAGTAGACCTCATAACTGTTCTTCAACACAATTCTATTGTTAAGGACAATTAACAACAGTATAGCTCTTGTCTTATTGGACTTTGTTGAAGTGTGTTTTGTATCCTTTGTTGCAAATTTTTTTTATTAACTACGCTCTGTGGTGAGCGTTGTTATTGCAACGAAAAATAACGGGTTTTCCAACAATCAAACCACTCTCCATTCCTATATATGCAGACTTTTATTACTGTTATGTAAATTCATGATTAATGAAGGGACATGAAAAGTTGTTTCCTTTATATGTAAATGTAAAAAAAAAAGAAAACGCCCCCAAAAAAATCTGCAAAACACAAAATGTGAACCCGCAAATTTGCATGTATCTGCGCATATGCCCAACAAACCTTCATGCCAAATTTGGTAAAGAACCATTAACAGGGGGCGTAGTAGTTGTTAAAAACGCAAAAACACACATAAAAACCGCAAAACGCAAAATGCAAAACTGAAAATTTGTGTGAACCCCGCACGGGCCTATTGAACCTCCATAATAGTTTTGGTGAAGATACATCCAAATCCTACGAAGTAGTTACATGGACATACAACAGATAGTATTGTTATATTTATATAGATTGTTTACCCATTCCTATATATGCAGATTTTTATTAATGATTTATTATCACTTCCTATATATATTTAGAATTTCATTAATGATTTATTATCATTTCCTATATATTCAGACTTTTATTAATGATTTATTATCACTTCCTATATATTCAGACTTTTATTAATTAGATAAGTTTGAAAGTAGTTGAATAACATAAATATTTTTTGACTCGTGTTTTTATATCACAAAAAGTAAGTTCAATAATAATAATATTCGCAATATGTTACAATAAAGAAGTCAAGCATGATGAATAAAATGTAACAGTTGTTAGAGAATTCGAACTTTAAATCCCTAGGAAATAAAATAAGAGTATCAATCTGTGTCATTGAAAATTCAGAAAGTGCATGAAAGAGAGAATTAAAAATAAATTCACAAATCAAAGTTTCTAACCTCAAATAACGTTTTCTTGTTTAATTTCCACATTACCTTTACGTTTAAACCCTTTTCAGCTCTCACCAGTATTTAGGAATATCCATATTTGTTTCTTATATACCCGTACATTATTACTAACCACAATTTTTGGAAAATGTCGATGTCACGTATTAGGCTAATAACTGCTAAGATAATAATAAGAAAAACGTGTGACAAATTTTATGTTATCTTTTGTGGTTACTGAGGAACTTATTTAAAAGAAATATACAAAAATAGTTGTGTCTATTTAGTTTACAAGAAAATGAACCTTAAGGCAGTTACTGTTAAGAAATGTACGTTATTTGAGTTATAAAAGAAAATTGTGTGTATCAATCTTCTTGGCAAATATCATAAACTGACTATATATCGGCATATATATTTAAATAATAAATCCAAAGTATAATTTAACTAATAAATTTAAATTATCAGTTAACTCAATTTCAGACCATTTGAAATTCTAATATGTAACAGTCACCTACCTGCATTTACTGGGATGGATGTGGACTGGTCTAACTCTACCACAGGTCAAAATAAATAACCTCTAAAAGCAAAATTATTTCACTATTACGAAGCTTATCCAAGACTTCTCTCTTGAGAGTTTATATAATGTTGTACAACTTTGCAGACAGAATAAAATATATCATAGAAATTCTAAATAATCAGTTTATTCACATCTCTCAGTCACGATCACACTAGTAAAATATCACTTCCATAGATACCTAAAACAATCTGACGCTGGTAAAATACCACTTCTATAGATACCTAATTCAATTTGAGGCTAATAAAATACCACTTCTATAGATACCTAATTCAATTTGAGGCTAATAAAATACCACTTCCATAGATACCTAAAACAATTTGACGCTAGTAAAATACCACTTCCATGGATACCTAAAACAATTTGACGCTAGTAAAATACCACTTCCATAGATACCTAAAACAATTTGAGGCTAATAAAATACCACTTCCATAGATATCTAAAACAATTTGACGCTAGTAAAATACCACTTCCATAGATACCTAAAACAATTTGACGCCGGTAAAATACCACTTCCATAGATGCCTAAAACAATTTGACGCTAGTAAAATACCACTTCCATAGATACCTAAAACAATTTGAGGCTAATAAAATACTACTTCCATAGATACCTAAAACAATTTGAGGCTAATAAAATACCACTTCTATAGATACCTAAAACAATTTGAGGCTAATAAAATACCACTTCCATAGATACCTAAAACAATTTGAGGCTAGTGAAATACCACTTCCATAGATACCTAAAACAAGCTGCCTACAACGTTTAAAACTTAACCAGCTAAATGTAAAAAATAGTAAATAAACAGAGACAAAAAAAACATTAAAAAATCTCAAAAATCAATCTCTTTCCAGGAACTTCTTGTAGCTATATGAAGAACAAAACTTTCCTCTGGATTAACTTTGAATCAACCTCTAAAGAAACTCCGAAGATTGAATTCATTGCAATTAAAAAACAAAACATACCCATGTTCTAATAAATCTGTAAACTACGATTTTAGCTAGCATCGTTTTAAGTTAACAAAAGACTCAATAATAGAATATCAGAACAAAGAGGAAAATAAATCATTGAGACTTGACATCACCATTGTTGCTTTTCTTTACTTTGTCAACAAAAGTTGTTGTGCTTTTAAGAGCAACCTCTATTAACACGAATTAACGAGTTAACTTCTATTATGTTAAGAGAACACATTACTTCAGAAAATCACCTTTTTGAATTTATTAGACTGATTATTTTGAGAAACAATATATCAAACTTAATAATTAAACGAACCAAGTTTATATTTTTCAAAAGCGAATTTATATAAATGTAATAGTAGTGTCTGTTATCTGTTGTATGTCCATGTAACTACTTCTTAGGGTGTGGATAGATCTTCTCCAAAATTGGTATGGAGATTCATTAAGTTCATACACATTTTTAGTTTTGCATTTTGCGGATTTTATGGGAGTTTTTGCGTTTTCTACCAGTACCTCACATCCTGTAGATGAATCCTCACTAAATTTGGCGTGAAGGTTTGTTGAGTCCATGCGGAGATACTTGCAAATTTGCTGTTTTACAATTTGTATTTTGCAATTTCATGGGCGTTTTTGAGTTTTCTACAATTACATATAAGGGAAGCAACTTTTCATGTCCTAAGATAACCTTTCATTAATCATAAATTTATATAACTTCCGTACAGAGAACTGGTACTCCAACTAGTAAATAAACGTAGTAACAAGTTAAAGTTCTGATAAGATTAAAACATTTCTATTAATGCCATCTAGTACAAAAAAAAATTCATATTACTGTAAATTCAATAAAGTTTTTAGTTCGTCTTTAATTCATTTGAAACTTCTTCCCAGAAATTTTAAGTTATGTGTAATTTATAAGAAAATAAGAGTTTCCAACAAATACACCAAAAACAGAAAATATAAATAACACAATTTGTATCGATAGACTTTTGTCTTATTAGGGAATAAAGGAAGCAGAAAACTTCTTTTAACCCGGAATAGCTAAGGTTGAAATCTTGAATCTTCACTGTAGCCCCTTGTAGAGACAGCTACAACAAGAAATAATTAACAACATGGATTTTGACTGACGAGAGGCACGTCAGGCTCAAAAAGTTTGAATTTATGCACAAAGTTACACAATGGGCTATCCGTGCTCTGCCCACCACAGGTATCGAAACCCGGATTCTAGCGCTGTAAGTCCGCAGACATACCGCTGTGCCACTGGGGGGGGGCTAACAAGATGGAAGAAAACTAGAAGATGACCCAAGAAACTAAAGTCCAATGATTTTAATCGCCACATATTTTTAGTGGAAGCTTACTTCAATATTTGCATATAATTCTGACATTTCTCTTGTATTAATTGACGAGTCACTTTTCCGTTAACTATTACGTTACCTTGTTTCTAGCGTGACGCCTCTCCGAAATTCCAGCGATATTAGTAACCAATTCTTTATTTGGAATTTCGTACAAAAATACTCGAGAGTTATCTGCGATAGCCGTCCCTAATTTAGAAGTAATAGCCATCACCACCCATCACTAACTCCCGGGCTACTCATTACCAACGAATAATTGGATTGATCGTCACATTATAACGCCCCCACAGATGAATGGGCGAGTTTGTTTGGTAAGGACATTCAAACGCTCGAGCGCCCTAACAACCAGGCTATGTCAGACCATTTTAGCACCAAAGTTAAAATTTTTAATATTTAGTCATGAGTATTATCTCTATCTACCGAAATGTACATATCTGCACTACATAACGACCATTTTTACTGATCTCTATCTACCTAAATGTACATCACTGCACTACATAACGACCATTTTTACTGATCTCTATCTACCGAAATGTACATATTTGCATTACATAACGACCATTTTTACTGATCTTTATCTACCTAAATGTACATAACTGCACTACATAACGACCATTTTTACTGATCTTTATCTACCTAAATGTACATATCTGCATTACATAACGACTATTTTTACTGATCTCAATTTACCGAAATGTACATATTTGCATTACATAACGACCATTTTTACTGATCTTTATCTACCTAAATGTACATAACTGCACTACATAACGACCATTTTTACTGATCTTTATCTATCTAAATGTACATATCTGCACTACATAACGACCATTTTTACTGATCTTTATCTATCTAAATGTACATATCTGCACTACATAACGACCATTTTTATTCAGACTAGTGCAGAGAAGATTTATGATGCACAACGTATTAACAATACTTTATAAACCTCAGATATCTGTAGATGAAGTAACTACCATTATTGTCATTTCTTCTGAGCTAGAGATACGAAGATATGCTAGAAATTTAAAATAAGGGCTCACTTAAAAGCTAACAAGACGTTAAAAATTTACTCGCGACTCAGAGACCCATTAAAACAATGACAAAAAAAATAATAATACAGTAGTTGGAGTCACCCGTAGTTTTAGAAACACGTAATTATTGAAGAAAGAGAAGAAAAAAGGACAAAACAAGCACTATGACAGCGCTTAAACAACAAGATGTTATTTGTTCAGAATAATATTCCACCGTTGAACACTCTTACTAGAATGTACACAAATTGTTATGGGATCAGAATAACGTTTTATATATTATTCAAAATTAGAAACTCTAGAAAACTAAATAACGCCTCGGGATACAGGTAAATGAAACACATATCACCAGAAATGAAGGTCTTAACATAAACAAGGTGCATAGACCATTTGGACAGCCAAAAACACGTCAATACAATTAGGTTTCTCCCTTTGGACTAAGTTAATATCGTCGTTGATAAAAAATGGCCGTCATTCCTCAATCCAGACATCATGAAGTAATTAGCATTTAGCCCAAATATTTGTTTAGTGCCAAATAAAGGGGAGAAAAGCGTACAATATACAGGACATGAAATATTATTACTTCTACTAATGTACATCTATTCTTAATTGATAGGAATAAATTAATCAGCCCCGTGAAATATAGAATTTTTAAAAAAATTAACTGTTTGTATTCCAATCATTTATAGCTAACAAAAATAACGTACATTTCACCAATTCATTTTTCTTTAACATAAATACGTTGTGTTATGTTCCATTAATCATATAAAAAAGAAGACATCCATTACTCTTGAAAGTATTTGGAACAATCGATTTGTTAAGATATAAGAATATTTTACTTTATCATTAGTTTCATATAATCTTAACTACGCCTCATTCGAAGATTTCAAACGAGACTAGTCTGGTTCGCTTAACAAATGTGGTTTAAATGTGATATTTTTAGAGAAAAAAGTAGTTCGAGAACACAATTTTGAAACTAGGAAGTATTAATGTTTTGTACAGTAGCAAATAATCACATGTTATACAAAAATATTATACAAAAAATATTAAAAATATTATTAGTGGTGCGTAAAGGTTATACATAAAAAACCAAATATACACAACCCCTTAAATATAATGACAAGACAAAATAATAGAATATGTGACGGTGGAACAATTCAATAAAAAATCCTTATGAAGTGCATGTTCATGTAAAAACTAAACATTACTTGATAAACTAAAAATAATACAAAAACCTTCAAGAAAAACTCTTCAGTCGAGTAAGAAGTAATATGCGTATATACAAAAGAAAGTATAACGAAGAATACCTTAAAAAGATTAAACAATGAATGTATATACAAACAAACATATATATAAGATATCCTTTATCAAAGAAAATTTAACAATTTCAATGTCAAGAGATATTAAAATGAAAATTCATATATATATATATATACATAGTAACTTTATTACCAATTACCTTCCACCCCCTTGAATTTTTGGTTTCAATGTGCGCCTGAAATTCGCTCCAAATTCGATCACTTTTTACACATTTATTATCAGAAAATGTCCCATATCTCCCATATAAAACTTTTCAAAGTGATCCAAAATCTGAACTTGAATCTGGCCCAAATTTAGGGATGACCGTTCTATGGGGGGGAGGGCCCTATCACCTGTAAAAATTTCACGTAAATCGGATTATTATTTTTCGGGATACGCGCGCGAACATACATACTTAGTTATATACGGACCAAAATGCAATACCCTCGCCCCCCACCTTCGGGGTGGGGAAAGAGGGTAATTACCATAAAGCTAAGAGCCAGCCGGGCCTTAGCTTCTTTAGGAATACCTAATTCCTTAAATATTGATTTGCTTACCTTTGCAATAAATGATTGTATTGCGGATCAGGAATCTAGCTTTCGTGAACCTGATGTAGCCTGCAGACTATCAATTGGGGACCACTGTATGATATGGATAATAACTATTTTCAAAGAAGTAGCAAAAATATTTATTTAAAATGACGTGTAATATGTATTACTATCTCTCCAAGTGATGTTGGAGGAGTTATTGTCTTACGAAAACTCGAACAAATTAAAAAACAGATTGTTATTGAATTTTAGTTTAACCCACTACTGATTTTTCTGGGTCTGCTTGTAACGCTCAAATTCCCTTAATGTTTAACATACTACCCATCCCCCACCACATTAGTTGAGGATGATTAAAGCCCCCAAGAACTAAATTTCGGTCTTTTAAGGAAAATTTCCAAGTTTATGAGATGACTATTACACTTTCTATTCTATCATAAGCATGTAATCCAATGATTAATCACCCACCCCCTCCAAGTCCCTAAACTCTAAAATGAAGTTTTGGATCCGGTTGCCCATAATTACCTAAATTGTTGCAAACATAAAAAAACTAAAAATTACAAATTTGTTCCGTATATTGCATAGTGCATTTTAAGAACGCCTTCTACATAAATAATATAAAATTTACCCATAAGATTTGGCATTATGCTTCTATCATCCGTTCTGAACATATTACCGATTTTCTACTTCACCATAATGGCGGCGATCTGGATCAGCATGATCCACGCTAATTTTTTTTAATTCAAACAATATTTTAAGGATTATTGTCAAAATTATAATACATTTATATCTGATAACATCCTATTTTCATGGTATTTTCACCGCTTCATCGAAAGATATGATCTTTTTTGAGAGTGCAATATTGATCAAGATGGTTCTTTCATGTTTGGGATAGGACGTAAAAAAAACGGCCTTATATGAAACATTAATAAACAGATTAGGTGTGTTCAAAATTACAACTTGATATCGTTTGTGCTGAATCCCGGAGAGTCTCAATGTTGATAAGCCTGTAAAATTTGTTCCAAACCTGATCACTTGTGGTTGAGATATTCATGAAAAAATAGAAAAAAAATCTCCCCATGTTAAAAAAAAAATCCTTCAAAGTGATTCAGAATCAGGATATGGATTCAGACCTTATTTTAGGAGGACCGTCCAATGGGAACACCTAATTTCCTTTAAACATTTCATGTAAATCGTTTTATTATTCTTTGAGATACATGCGGGGGCGAGGGTAATTATTTAATGCTGATTACTTGACCCGTTTAGAAGGGTACAGTCTTACATGCTATACTTTATAATATCCTTACATATCTTTATATAAAAATGAACATTCTTTAAAAATAATTTGATACAGAATTAGAAGAAAACTACTTCTTAATGTAAAATTAAAAATATAAGTATAATAAAGTATGCTATAAATCATTAAATATATATATATATATATATATAAATGAAAATTAAACCTTTTTTGATCAATAAAACGATAAAGATTATAATTCTTACATTTATGAAAACCAACAAAAATTGAAAACATAGGAAAATGGATTCCCTTGAACTTTACAATTCAAAATACACTAGGTACAATAACTAGTTATCTCAAATCTTCCTGTGGAAGATAGATATATATGGAAGAAATAAAAAGGAATGAATAAAAACTGCCAAATGAACTCTGAAAAATTAAATTAAACTAAAGTAAAAAGAAACATACAAAACATACAATTCAATTTGTATGAAAGAAGAAATATATCAATTATAAATCTTCCAAGAGCCTACTTTATTCACACCAACAGTTTCTATACAACTATCTTTATCTGGTGGTTGGCTGCCATTGTGGTCTTCAGATCATCCCTGGCCTTGACAAGGAATCTTTATGTGTCTATCACTAATTACCTGTGGTATTCTTTGGGCCTGCTCCTAGGGTCAATTGGCTAGTGGAGCACAGTGGCTGCTGAAGTGAATCAACTTTTTTCGTGCCTGTACAGTGGACAAACGTCCTACCAATGAAGTTAAAGTCCACATATTTGCTGCATAGCCTCGTGGTAGTGATTATATGGCACTGGAAGAGATATTCGTCTAGCTGGTTTGCTTGTCTGCACTGCCATCATGGTGATGGTGGCAATAGTGAAAACTTCAATCTTTGTCATCAAATTCTCAATGGTTGCTAGTGTTGCATGGACTCATCCTGCCCTCTGTCTTCCTGAGACCTGATTGATCCTTGAGAGCATCCATGTTGTCGAAAGGTTTTCTTTGACTTAGAAAATTAGTGCTCCCACTGGAGGACTGAGCACATCTGGCACCATCAATAAGTTGTGATGATGTACCTTCTGACTGGAAACCTGATAATTTGATCCCACTTCTCCATGTTTGACATTGGCTTCTCCTTTGGAGCATGGCATAAATAATGATTGTAAGTGCTGAGGACACTTGTAGAGACGGTTGCTTTGCCACAGACAATACAGTTGATATCATACCCTCAGAGACATGACATCCTTCGGGATAGCAATGACCATAGATTAGTACTGGTTTATGGCGTTATTAAAACTTTTCACCACGTGGGTGATGCATTCTGTTTCTAACTTCTACACTAACAGCAAGCACCTTCATAATCTGTTATTGCACTCTGAAAAATGTTAGGAAAATATTCTATGAAACTATATTCTTATTGAAAATATATCAATCTGCATGACTAGAAATATTCTGTCGCAACCAACTAAACCACTGAGTACCCCAAGTTTTTTACAGGCCAAAAAAAAATTGGCCAAACTTGTTTTGAGAAAATAAATAATACCCAGCTACAAACCCTCAGACTCTTCTCAGCATGCGTGCAAAGTTTCAGGTCTCTAAATTCTTTCCTCTTGGAACTATGATGCAAACTGATTGACATACACACCACACACACAGAGGCTGTTTTGTTAGTATAGATTCAATGAGTGAGTCAGTTCAGTGCCAAAAAAGCTATTTAGTGAGATTTATTGTGTCACTATATTCGGTTGCTCGGTGAGTTAGCGTTGTCTATTCTTCGATTATATTTGTAAGGAAATCTTATAAGTTAGGCGTACGTCTCCAATTTATATTGAAACAATGTATTTGATGCTATTCGTACATTAAAACAATATTTTTGGAATGATTCCAATGGAAAAATAAGGAATGATATTCCTCTCAGCATCAGCTAATTC